>NW_006921672.1:5935696-5952334 GCF_000298275.1 Orycteropus afer afer
TTTTTGGTAATAACATATCTGACAAGGGACTTATCTCTAGAATTTATAGAACACTCCAACACCTCAATAACAAAAAGACAAACAATCCAATTAAATGTTGTGAAATTTTATTCTTCCATTTTCATTTTTGGAGGAACAAGTGAAGATGGGTTTATTTTGACTGAATGTGAAAACAAATCATTATCAATAGGAGTGCAGCATTTTCTCTTTGCTTATTCTGTACTCATCTTTTTTCAGTTACAAATGTCATTTGCATGGACCTGATGATGTTGAATATGGATATTGCAGAGGAGTGATAACTTCACTTTCATACTGAAGCAGAAGCTTCAAAGAGAAGATTAAGGAAGTGTTTCTTATCTGTCTGCACAGGCCTGATATAAAATTCTCTAAGGCTTTTAGGATAAACACAGCTCTGTATGCGTGTGCTTATGTGTGCTTTTTCTTTCATATACTTTTATGGTGGTCTCTATATTTTGATTTAAATTTTCTAGTTTGAAACTTTATTGGACTCTCTGGCTAAAGGAGAATTGTTTTCAGAGTGAAGGGAAAAAATTGGAAGATGTTGGCAGGATTTGACTAAATGCCTTCTGAAAAGTTGTAGAATTCTCAAGTGTAAAGTTATCTTCCCAGAGGATATGATGAAGACCATCCATGGGTATATGTTTAACAAGACAAGATCAAGACCTTAAATGTGTCCAGCATGTGACTGATGCATGTATCCTCCAATGAGGGATGAGATTGCTCACCTTTTGGCCTTTCCTTTTAGAAGTGTCTTCTGTGACTTGTGGTGTAGATTTATTTATTTATTTATTTTAAGATAGATTTTCTTTAGGTTTATTATGTAATTAATACTTGGAGTAAGAAGAGAGGCAGTGAAGGTAGGGTAGCAGGATAGATTTATACCTTCTGAAAAAGAGAGAGACTAACAGTTTATGCCATTCCATGTTAAATTCTCTGTAGGATTTTTATTGACAGATACTTAATTACGGTATTATCAAGAGCAAAGCAGATTCCACTGTTTAACATTAACTAGATATACCTGCTATTTACTTGATACTGTTCTTTCTCTATAATCAATCTTCTTAAAATATATGTACTTGTGAGAGAAGCAACACTCTCAGTAGATAGAAACTTCTAAGATCATCTTCTTCACTAAATAGAGCAACTAGGAAACCAGAGGTACTTTATAGTAGGTAGAGAAGGGAACTGATAACATGTGTGAATTGAAGTGGGGGTTGTGGGAAAGGGAAGCACAACAGAGAAGGCTGAGATCATCAGTGACACATTTTTCTGGATTTAACAGTTTGCTTAGGGTTGGCCTTTTAACTGCTATTGTATGTCTGGTTTTTTTTTCCTGGGCCAATAAATGAGAACAGCATTGGTTAGCAAAGTTCCTGCTGTTGCCATCATTAATGTTCTGGAAAGAGGGGTGTATATGTGCTTTTGTTGCATGTGTGTATGCACACTTATGCTCTAATTTTTATTTATACTGAATTAGAGGCTGAATAATGATTGGAATTAGGGGATAGGGCAGTGCCTCAAGAAAAGATGGAAAATAATATTTAGGTTTGTAATTGCTCACTCTTTGATGATTTGCTATGAGGTTTAGGGGAAAGGAGTTTTGCAGAAAACTTCACAGTGACCCGGTGGAGTGGGAAGCTGTAGTGTCTGCTGGGTGGAAATTGACTCATCATACTTACATATACAACTTTGTTAAGTTACAACAACATGCCAGTTCCCATTTACCTTGACATGGACACCTCCTTAGCTGTTGCAGCTTTGGATCCCCTTGTTGTTATTGTTGTTAGGTGCTGTCGAGTAGGCTCCGACTCACAGCAACCCTGTGCACAACAGAACGAAACACTGCTCCCGGTCCTATGCCAGCTTCACAATCCTTGCTCTACCTGAGCCCATCGTTGCAGCCACTGTGTCAATCCATCTCGTTGAGGGCCTTCCCCTTTTTTGCTGACCCTCCACTTTACCAAGCATGACACCCTTCTCCAGGGAATGTTCTCTTCTTCCAATATGACCAAAGTAGGTGAGCCGATGTCCGGCCATTCTCACTACCATGGTGTTGATTGTGGAACCAAGTAATATGAAATCTTTAACAACTTCAATTTTTTCTCAATTTATTGTGGTGCTGCTTACTAGTCCAGTTGTGGGGATTTTGGTTTTCTTTATATTGAGATGTAATCCATACTGCAGACTGAAGTCTTTAATCTTCATTAGTAAGTGCTTCAAGTCATCTTCACTTTCAGCAAGCAAGGCTGTTTCTGCATATTGCACGTTGTTAATGAGTCTTCCTCCAATCCAGATGCCATGTTCTTCATATAGTCCAGCTTCTTGGATTATTTGTTCAGCATACAGATTGAATAAGTATGGTGAAAGGATACAACCCTGATGCAGTCCCCTCCTGATTTTAAACTGTGCAATATTCTCTTGTTCTGTTCAAATGACAGCCTCCTGGTCTATGTACAGGTTCCTGATGAGCACAGTCAAGTGTTCTGGAATTCCCATTCTTCTTGGTGTTATCCATAATTTGTTGTTATGATCCACACAATCAAATGCTTTAGCATAGTCAATAAAACACAAGTAAACATCTTTCTCCTATTTTTTGCTTTTAGTCAGGGTCCATCTGACATCAGCAATGATATCACTTGTTCTGTGTCCTCTTCTGAATCCAGCTTGCATTTCTGGAAGTTCTTTGTCAATATACTACTGCAACCGTTTTTTAATTATCTTCAGCAAGATTTTATTTGCATGTGATATTAATGATATTATTGAATAATTTCCATGTTCTGTGGATTCACCTTTCTTTGGAATGGGTATAAATATGGATCTTTTCCAGTCAGTTGGCCAGTAGCTGTCTTCCAAATTACTTAACATAGACAAGTGAATGCCTTTAACACAGCATGCATTTTGTTGAAACATCACAGTGGGTATTCCATCAATTCCTGGAGCCTTGCTCTTTGCCAGTTCCTTCAGTGCAGCTTTGACATCTTCTTTCAATACCATTGGTTCTTGATCATATGCCACCTCCTGAAATGGATGAACATCGACCAATTCTTTTTGGTACAGTGACTCTATGTATTCCTTCCATCTTCTTTTCATGTTTCCTACGTCATTCAGTATTTTGCCCATAGAATCATTCAGTATTGCAACTCGAAGCTTAAATTTTTTCCTTAGTTCTTTCAGCTTGAGAAATGCTGAGTGTGTTCTTTCATTTTGGTTTTCTAACTCCAGGTCTTTGCACATTTCATTATAATAATTGGCTTTGTCTTCTCAAGCTGCTGTTTGAAATCTTCTGTTCAGCTTTTTTATCCTGTGGATTCTTCCATTTGCTTTAGCTACTCTCCATTCAAGGGCAAGTTACAGAGTCTCTTCTGACATCCATTTTGGTCTTTTCCTCCTTACCTGTCTTTGTAATGATCTTTTGCTTTCTTCATGGATGATGTTCTTGTCATCCCACAATTCCTCTGGTTTTCGGTCATTAGTGTTCAGTGCATCAAATCTATTCTTTAGATGGTCTCTAAATTCAGGAGGGATATAATCAAGGTCATATTTTGGCTCTTGTGGGCTTTTTTTTTTTTTAAATTGTGATTTAGGTGAAAGTTTACAGAGCAAATTCATCTTTCATATAGCAGTTCACATATACTTTGTCTCATAACATTGACTGTAATCTCCCACAGTGCAACAGCTCTCCTCCCACTTCCTCCCCATAGCCACCTCTTCACCATGCATTCCTGCCCCAGAGCTGTCTCCCTGTGCATACACATCCCTTCTATTCTCCCATGACTGATCTCTCCAAGAAATGTATCTAGTTTATGTAAATGTTCAGCTCATACGCCTGTCTTTTATTTGGCTGGAAGCCACTGGAATGGGTTCAATTCCAGACCTGAAAGGCAGCTAGGGGCCATAGTCTCAGGTATTCCCCCAAGCTCTGTCAGACCAACAAACCTTCCCCCCCCCCTTTTTATGATTTTGAGTTTTGTTCCACATTGTTCTCCCACTCTATCCAGGATCTCCTACATAGATCCCCCTCTGAGTGGTTGACAGTGGTAGCTGGGCACCATCTAGTTCTTTTGCTCTCATAGTGATAAAGACTGAGGATTGCATGGTGTACCAGTCCCTTGGACTAATTGTTTCCATGTGTCTTCGGTTTTCTTCATTCTTCTTTGCTCTAGATGAGGAGAGATCCATCGTTGCATCTAGATGGCCACTTGCAAGCTTTAAGATCCCAGTCGCTACTCATCACAGTAGGATGTGGAACAATGTTTTTGTGTAGTATGTTATGCCAGTTGAGGTTGGTGTCCCTGCAACTATGGTGCTGAGCCAACAGGTCCAACTACTCACTCCCTCTGGTTAGCTAGTTGTGGCCAAGAAGTGAATACAACCTTGTCCCTTAACAGCTCTACTATACCTAGAAATTCTTACAGAATATACAAATATACTTGTAGAAACATTGTCTGTCAACCCTATACATAATCATGGGCACATTCTCCCCTGCATAGACATACCTAATTGTTCAGCCTGTCCACCCATCTGTCCACCTGTAGATCAATGTTTGCCATTACTTACAATGCAGTACTGTATGTGCAAAAGGACTCATCTTTGTTGTCTGTACCTCCCATGCACCTTTCTATGTCTTCCTCTTCCTCAATACCACCGTGTTGATCACTCATATTTGGTACATTGACATGGGCTTATTTTAATTGTCTTCAGCTTCAAGTTGAACTTGCATATGAACAACTGATATTCTCTTTCACAGTCAGCTTCTGGCCTTGTTTTGGCTGAAGATATTGAGCTTCCCCATCACCTCTTTCCACAGGTGTAGTCAGTCTGATTCCTGTGTACTCCATCTGGCGATGTCCATGTGTATAGACCCTCATTTGTGTTGTTGAAAAAAGGTATTTGCAATAAATAAGTCATTGATCTATCTCCAGCATTATTTCTATCACCAATGCCATATTTTCCAACTACCAGTAATTCTTTTTTGTTTCCAACTTTTGCATTCCAATCAGTGATAATCAACATATCTTGATAGCATGTTTGGTCAATTTTAGACTGCAGAAGTTGGTAAAAATCTTCAATTTCCCCATCTTTGGCTTTGGTGGTTGGTGAGTAAATTTAAATAATAGTAGTGTTAACAGGTCTTCTTTGTAGGCGGATGAATATTATCCTATCACTAACAGCATTGTATTTCAGAATACACCTTGAAACCACCGCTCATCTGTCAGTTTGTTGTACTGTAGTGGCTTGCATGTTGCTATGAAGCTGGAGGCTATGCCACTGGTATTTCAAATACCAGTAGGGTCACCCATGGTGGACAGGTTTCAATGGAACTTCCAGACTAAGACAGACTCGGAAGAAGGAATGGGCCATCAGCTTCTCAAAGAACTGGCCAGTGAAAACCTTACGAATGGTGGTGAAAGACTGTCTGATACAGCACTGGAAACTTGGATCCCCTACTACTTTTCTTTTCTCTTCTCGCTCCTCTTTTCTACTGCAGGTGGCACTGTTGTTTTGGACTTGCCCTGCCCCCCACCCCAAGTATCACACATTTGCCTTTGGTTCCCAACCTATAACTGTTCTGAGAAAGGAAAGAAACAGGAATAGTCCAATCATGAGGTTTCTCTTCCATTTTATCTTCCTCTGTTTAGTATTCTTCCTAAATTTAGCCCTGGATTAAGGCAACATACTTCCCACTGACCTCCTTCCTCTCTGTTTTCTGAAATATTACCTTATAGAGTAAAGAAATAATCTAGATATCCACTGGGATGATATTCCTCTCCAATGTAGCCAAACCTTATTTCAGTTATGTATTGGAAGACATATCATTATCACCTATGTATTGTTTTTCATAATCTTTTTTGGGCTATAGACCCTTTTAAGAATTTTATAAAAACTGTGGACACTTTCCTCAGGAAAAAGTACTCATATGCACATATACTGCTGGGAGGTCACTCAATTTAGTGGCATGGAAGACACTGTGTCCATAGTAAGAATTAAGGTGTGGTGACTGTGAGCCAGATTGGAGCATGTGAGGAGTGAGTAGGAGGTAAGGAAATAAAGAGAGCAAGTATAAACAACTCTTTTGAAAATGTCACTGTGAGGGAAGGGAAAAAAGACAGCAGATGGAGGGATGTGAGGGGGGTGAGGGAAGGCTAGCTTTATTTTTATATAAGCAGAAATGCTGATGGAAAGGGGCCAGTTGAAAGGAAGAGATTGAATGTATAAGAGATAAAATCCATGTAGAATAATGTGAGGCATCCTGTCAAGGCAGAAAGAAATAGGATCCAAAGTACTATAGACTTTGTGGTAACTAACTATTATATAGAACACTGTTTCTGTGAGAAAAAATCTGATTTAGTTTCCAAATAAATGACTTACAAATGATTCTTTCTCCCACTGCCATTTCCTTAGTTTAAGACTTTAGGGGCTGCCAGTTTTGCCAATCATTTCTCAAAATAAAAGAAGATATAGAATAGCACATTGGACTTCAAGAGCTCAAATCTTGGCTCAAAAAAAAAAAGGAAACTTACTCCCGTCAAGTTGGATCCGACTCATAGCAACCCCTCCTTGGGTTTCCGAGGCTCAGGTACCGAAACGTTAGATGACTTGAGTTAATTATTCATGTTTTACCTGTAAAATTAAGAATTTAGGCTTAGAATGCATTTGGGAATATGTTGTGAGGTGTTTTGGTTGTCACAACAACTGAGGTGCCACTGGTATTTGATGCCAGGACCAGTAATGCTAGTTGTCCTGTAATACATGGGACATTTTGTTACAACAGAAAGCTGTCCTGCCCAAAGCCCATAGAGCTCTTGATGCAAAAACTTGAGCCATCACTATCAACTCTAAAGACAAAATTATCCAAGGAGTTACAGTGATTTAAATGCAGCTTTGCACCTTTGAGAATCTTTCAAATCTCAGGGACAGGGGACAACCCTTCATTTTCCTCAGTGATCAGTCATTTTGGCTAGTTGGTGACTATTTAGCAAGCTTTTGGGACTGGGTGCTATAACTACCTTATGCAATCCTAAATTGAGAAATAATGAAGTACAAACTTGACTTATCTCCATTTTTATCTTGTATTCCAGGTACCACTGGGATTTTCAACCTCAAGGTGAGTTCTCTTGGATCATTTATGGTTTTACATTAAAAATGAATAGTTGGTTTACTTCTGTCTTTTCTAAATAAGCTTCTCCACAGAGTAACATTTAGCAATTCCGAGGAAAGTTAGTGGAGTGTTTAATTAACCTTCACCCTGCTGGGCCCCTTGCCCTGCTTTTTAGCAACAAGAGGCTTTGATCTGCCTTCTGAGTGGATTGTTGCTAGATTATTTTATGCAACCAAATCAGTAGTATACTTTTACTCCTTCAGCTTTGTAGATGCAAACTGGATCCACTAGCATTCAAATAAAATGGTGGCTGAGTCCATAATAAAAACCTTGACAGGCTTCCAACTCAGCTAATCCCTAATTTGCTCCAGAAATAAATTCCAGTATGTTACCTCCTCGGTCACAGTGCTCTTCCACACAGCCTGCCTGTCTGGCAGCAGAGAAATGTCAAAAACAGAACAGTGTTGAAATTCCCACTAGAACAGTGTTATCACATTTTAATATGAGCCTCACTGCAGCCTTGGTGCTTCTAATTGCTTTCAAACCATTGTTTTCCTGCTTTTGCTTGATGAACCCAGCATCTGGCATGATTCTAAAAAGTACGACAGACAGCTGTGTGCAAAATTAAAAAAAAAAGGTGGGGGGAGGATTAGAACACATTTTTTAAAGATTCAAAATTGAAATATTTTTTTCCATTCGAACAGTTTGAAGGAGTGTCTTTAAAGTATATGTGTTCCTTCTTTTTAGCACTCTGGTTGAGAATGGCAGAAACATCAACGTGAATATTAGTTATCTTTATTATAAATGGAAGACTGGGCAATCTACTTCGTTAAAGATTTACTGCCTCAGAAACCCAAAGGGGGTCACTGTGAGTTGGAATTGACTTGATGGCAGTGAGGTTTGTTTTTTTTTTTTTGGTTTATTATAAATGGAAGATTTTATTTTCTAAAAGAATCACAGTTATAAATCAAACTTGCAAATAGCTTATAAACTCTTTTGCTCTATGACTTTTTCTTCTCTTAATGCTATTAATGTATCTACTGTCAGTGACCAGTTTTTGTTGTTGCAGGCCATTGAGTCGATTCTGACTCACAGTGAGCCTATATAGTAGAGCAGAACTGCCCCATAGGGTTTACTAGCCTGAAATCTTTATGGGAGCAGATTACCAGGTCTTTTCTCTCACAGTGCAAGTGGTAGGAAAATTCAAATTGTGAGTGATGATACTATTTTTATTAAAATCTTTGTTTTCCTTGCTCATACCTTTATATATTCCAAGTCTACATAAGACTTTCTTTAAAAGCCAAACTTAAGAAAGGAAAATCTTATAATTTTAAAACTTTTTGACTCTCGCAAGCTAAAGTCATAGTATTATAATACTTTTTATATAAATTATGATATTGTATATCTCACTATTCCAAAGAATTAATAGCTGAAAACATAGATTGGATAGTAGAATTATATGTAGCACTTTGCTTTGCAAAATGTGAAATGTGCTATTCAGGGAATGGCCCTATAGTTCAGGGTTTAACAGATGTTAACCAAAACCCACAAGGGGCAGAACATGAATGTGAACTGACAGAAATGAATGGAACTGTGAGGGTAGAATTAATTACGTAAAGGAGAAATAAAGAATTAGTGTCAGAGATGTGGTATAGTAATGTGTTGAGAAGAGAAAATAATTTTGGGATTTAACACAAGAGACTGTATGGGGCTAAAAAGACAAAGGGCACATCTTACCAGATTCCTTTAACGGTGGCATTGCCGTCATTTTCCAGAATGCGGAAACTTCTACACACACTTTCTCTTTTGGTGAGAGGGCAGAGGCAGAGCTGTCAAGGGCACAACTGAAAATAGTTTATTTAGAACAGAAAACTGTATTGCTTCTTGATAATGATTGAATATGTTCAGCAAAATCTTTGCTTATTTGGAAGTAAATGCAAGGAAAGATAAAGTAGAAAAATCCATATTCGTCGCATCTTACCCTACCTGTGCTCCTTCTTTTCTGAGGGTTGGAGGCAGTATCTTTTATTTTGCCCTTTTTGTCAGATCTTAGTGGATTGTGTGCTTCAGAAATTGGTGGAGTGGTGGGTGGGAGCAGCAACAGGTCTACATAAGGCAGGACAATTTAGAATTGTGAAAAGAATAGGACTCTATGTGAAAGAACAGCTGGCGGAAGAATTTTTTAAACACCGAAAGACTAGGTAGCACAGGGATGGGAGTGAGAGAGGACAGAAATGTTGGCCCCCAACTTTCTTAGCATTTTTATCCAATGCAGGACCCTTTGTGCAAGAAGATGATGGCACGAATGTTATTAACTCTTTGCATTTGTGTATTACACATTTGTTTGTGTCCTTCCAGATATTTGAACTAAACCAGAGTCTGGTAACTGAAAGAAAAATAGTCCTTAATTATAAAAGATCCCTTGCTTGTAAAATTCCTTTAATAGCACACACATAGACATCTGGTTATGGTAAACTCTGTGATGAGTTGGTCCAGTACTCTGAAGGGGTAACATTTAAAGAAAGACACTTGGGAGAATGAAGTATCCAGATTTAGACAAGGATAGTTAAGCAAAGGTTTTCTTACTCATCCAATGCCAGGTTTAATATGGTGGAGGATTGACCATTTAATAGAATTAGGGAGAATCTTTTCCCTGTTCTGGAAAGGAAACATGCATGGTAGAGAAAGTGAACTTTGAAGCCGACCTGGTTTCATATCCCACCTTTACCGTTTAATCGTTCTGTGACTTCATCAAGTTATTTGATGTCTCTGAACCTCAAAAGTGCCAGATGCTGGGCTAAGTAATTTACATACATGATTTTATTTAATCCTCAAAAGATTATATTTTCTGCAATCCCATCAGCCACTCCCTGGAAGGAAGGTTGGGCAATCTACTTCCTTAGTGACATCCCTTGGAAACCCAAGGAGGGGTCACTATGAGTCAGACCGACTCAACTGAGGCTAAACAATTTACATACATTATCTTATTTAATCCTCAGAAGAACCCTATGAGATTGTTGTTGTTGTTGTTATGTGCCGTCAAGTCGGCCCCGACTCATAGCGACCCCTCCTTGGGTTTCCGAGGCAGTATCACTACGGAAGTAGGATTGCCCAACCTTCCTTCCGAGGAGTGGCTGGTGGGTTTGAACCGCCAGCCATCTGGTTAGCAGGCAAGTGACTTAGCCACTATGCTACCAGAGCGGGACTGTTATATACCCATTTGACAGATTGGAGTACTGAGATACAAAAAATGCTAAGAAACTCGGTTACATTCATGCAACTAAAGGATTCTAACTTGGTCAGTCTGACTCCAGAGCCTGCCCTTTTCCTTAAAAAATATATAAATAACAGTTTTATTGACATAAAATTCACATATCATAAAATCACTCTTTTAAATTATACAAGTCAGTGGCTTTAAATATACTCACAGAGTTGTACAACCATCACCATGATCTAATTGCAGAACACTTTCATCACCCCAAAAAGAAACTTTGAACCTATTAGCAGCTCCGGAGGCCACAGAAATTTATCATGGTATTTTACTGTCTCAGGGTTATTATGAACATTAGTATTAATTTGTGTAAGTGCCCAACAGAGTTCCTCAACATAACGAACAACAACAACAACAAAAAATGTAGTTTGTATTTATGATAGTGTTAATTGTAAGTCTTTCCCTCACATTTCCACATAAGTTTTCTTACTGATCCATTGTCTATTTCCTGAATGATGTTCATTGAAAAATAATTAAACATAGAGAAAAGAAAATGTGATCCAAGGAATTTATTACTTTAGTAAAGAGAGGACATAAATGAAAGCATTCTTTTAGTTAGTTCATAGATGATTTGAGAAGCCTTTCTGTTTTTACTTTTATTTTACAGTCAGATTTAAGATTCTTTTGACCATTCAAGTCCTGCTTACTTCAAAATCTTTTTTTCCTACTTAATATTTTTATTTAAAGTTACAAAGAAAAGTCATTGGAGTCTTTGCCATAGAATTTTTACCATTTCAGTGACTGATGAGGTATCTAAAAGATGATACTGATCAGCTGTCTAAACAGCAATATCAATTTTTTCTTTTAGATCTGATGACAGTATCACTGATTTTCTTCATTTTGTTTTGGTTTTGCCTTTATAAAATGAGTTAATTATTGTCAGTTATAGTTTAATCAATCAAAAGTTCAATTTTAGTGCATAATTTTATAATTAAAAATTTATTGCTATAAAAACATCTTCATGAATATTAGATAGAAATACCTACCATGGTAAAAACCAAGTGGCACAATATTTAACTAAAAGTTTAAGGAAGACCATTGGAATACTATATGTATATATATATTAAAAAAAAAAACCTCACTGCTGTCAAGTTGGATCCGACCCCTTCTTGAGTTTCAAGGTAGTATCACTACGGAAATAAATTGCCCAGTCTTCTTTCTAAGGAGTGGTTAGTGAGTTTGAACCACCAGCCTTCTGGTTAGCAGTCGAGTGCTTTAGGCACTACGCCACCAGAGCTCCTTGTTATGTGCTGTTAAGTCGAATCCAACTCATAGTGACCCCTCCTTGGGTTTCTGAGGTGGTATCACTACAGAAGTAGATTGCCCACTCTTCCTTCCGAGGAGTGGCTGGTGGGTTTGAACTGCCAGCCTTCTGGTTAGCTGTCAAGTGCCTTAGGCACTGTGCCACCACAGCTCCTTCCTATATGTATAATGATCTCTATATATACTTAAAAAGGAGCACAGTGGTTAAGCACTCAGCTGCTACCCAAAAGATGGGAGGTTCTCCCTGGCTGCTCTGTGGGAGAAAGATGTAACGTGAGTGACCATTGAACAAAAAATGATTTTTAATACTGGTTTGTATTGGTACATGTGTGTTTGTGTGGTGTGTATGTATATATGTACATATATATTCAAAATCATCCTTTTTGTTCAGTGGTTATCTACATTACAACTGTGGTAATGGTGTAGGTAGGCCAGTGAAATTTCTTGCCAACTTTGACTGTCTGCATGGGTTATTTAAAGGGTTTCTGAGAAAATTATCCAGTATTTCATTATGAAAATTGCTACTACATGAATCTTAAAATTTTAATTTTGAAATGACAAGCTTATATTCCTTGTCAAAGCAAATTGATGCCTAAAAATATAACTTGACAAAATCAGTAGTACAATGTGAATAAAGAAAATGTTATATAAAGTCAGGTTAACTATAGATTAAAAGCGATTTAAGATACATATCCACTAATTTGCAGACTTTATCTGCATCTTGAGTCAGACAAACTACAAAAAATTACATGTATGAGAGAATTAGAAATTTGAATTGACTGGATATTTTATGTTATTAGGACACAACTGTTCATTTTTTTAGGTGTGATAATGGAAATATGGTTGCTCTTGTAAAAAAAAGCATTTATTTTAGGGAGAAGTACACTGTGATATTTATAGATGAAGTGATATGATGTCTGATGTATTATTCAAAATCAAATGGAAAGGGGGAAAGAAGTAGAGTGCAGATGGAACAAGATGGACCATATTTGCAGTTGTTTAAGGTATATAATGTATATAGGGGTTCATTACACTATTTTGCCTACTTTTGTACATGTTTAAAATTCTTCATGATACAAAATTAAAGGAAAAGGAACTCCATGTTGTGATTAACAAAAAAGTGGGATTTAAAAAAATTATGTTATGACATCTAGTACATTAATGCATAAGATACTTTGGTCACAAAAACAGAGGATAGTGAGCTGGTTTTCTAAAAATGTCTATTTTTGTATTAGAAGTTAGTTGTTTTGTGATGGAAAGAGCATGAGCTTTTGAATAGATATAAATTTGAATTCCACCTCCTATACTCACAAGCTTTATGACCTAGGGGCAAGTGAAGTTACCCCTCAGAGCTTCAGTTTCTCCTCTCTAAAACCCTGCTAATAATACCTCCTTCATAGTTATTATGACTTGTAATGAGTTATACTGAGATGATGAATGCATGAAGAATGCTTGCCACATGGAAGGTACGTCTTTCTCCCACAGAGCAGCTGGGAGAACCTCCCATCTTTTGGTTAACAGCCTAGTGCTTAACCACTGTGCTCCTGTTAAAACCAAACTCACTGCCATCGAGTCCATCCTGACTCACAGTGACCCCTCCTTGGGTTTCCAAGGTGGTATCTCTACGGAAGTAGATTGCCCAGTCTTCCTTCCATTTTTAAGTGGTAGCAAGTATTATTTTTATGTTTCAGAGTAGAGCTATGCACGTAATTGTGTAGAACTCTGCCAAAGTATTACACATATCTTCCCATAAAATTTGGGAGCTCTGGTGGTGTAGTGTGCAAGGCACTTGACTGCTAACCAGAAGGCTGGTGGTTCAAATCCACCCGAAGGAAGGTTGGGCAATTTACTTCCATAGTGATACCACATTGGAAACCCAAGGAGGGGTCAGATCCAACTCCACGGCAATGATTGTGTTGTATTGCGTTCCCATAAAATTCATTTGTTCCAGCTAAGCCCTGGTGTAGACCATCCAACCCACCATGTGTATGTTTGGAAGGTTTGCCTTTACAGGGTGTGTGCACAGAAATTTTATTGGTAGGCACTTCAGAGGTTAGATTTATGAGCTTATTGCTCTGTAATGTCTGAGGCATGTTGAATCAAAGCACAGATGTCACTTAACTTCTTGTCCCTTACTATCACATACTTGGAGCATGTAGTTATGACAACTACAAGAAGCAAACCATTAAAGCAGTAAAGAAACACCATCTTTTCACTTAAAAAGAGAGAGAGAGAGAGAGATTTTCCTTTGAAGTTGAGGAGAAGTGTTTTTGAATTAATGGAGTGTACTGTGATTTTACTAAGTTTTATTTATGAAAACACCCTTTGCATTCATGCCAAAAGGTTTTAGCACAGTCATAAGTAGGATTTATACAAAGAAACACAGCTTAAATTTATGATGTGTTTGCAAATGTAAGAAAAAGTCTGAATTTACAATATTTGTAATTTATTGTTAAGTGTCTTCCTATCACTATTCTTGGAATGCTAATATTTTATAAACATAAGTGTTAGTTATGAACCTGCAATATCCTAACCTATACTACTTTTTAAAATGAAGTCTTCTGGAATGTTTTCCATGTCTTTTGGGGATTTAATAGGAGGGAAATATACACAGGGTGAATACTCCTGCCTTTGGCTTTGACCCGACCTTTTAGCATCAACAATCTTGACAGTTGCTTTTGTGGCTTGACTTCCTTTAGACATATTCCCCCTTTCTTTTTTATTTGCTACATTTTATACAAATTAATCTGTGGGAAGTGGATATACATTCAAGTTGTTTTTGAATTCAATTACTGACTTTGATACCTTTTCAAATATTTCACTTCCTGTACATGTACTGTTGTGTGTGTTTTAATTTTTTAGAGCAACATAATGTATTTTTAAATTAATGCACTGATTTTTTTACAACTACCGTCAAAGAGAGTAGATGTTTCCTTAGTAAAAAGACTCACTTTTTCTTTTTTAAAGTTAAAATTTGCCAAAATTTTTGTGTCTTTTCAAAATTTCCTGTTGTGGAGTAGATAATATTGAGACAGTAGGAAGAGAACTGACTGTCATGCAGGTAAAAGTAGCAGTCATTGGAATCAGATGATACTACCTTCTTTATTCCCTACACAGATGTTCATTATGTAGCATTGTGTTTAAAATAGCAAAAAATCAAACAGTCTAAATGCCCAGTAATAAGGACTCAATTATTCTATATCCATGTAATGGAATGCTATATGTTGTTGTTGTTGTTATGTGCCGTTGAGTTGAACCCGACTCATAGTGATCCTTCCTTGGGTTTCCGAGGCGGTATCACTACGGAAGTAGATTGCCCAACCTTCCTTCTGAGGAGTGGCTGGTGGGTTTGAACCTCCAGCCTTCTGGTTATCAGTCAAATGCCTTAGGCACTACGCTACTAGAGCTCCTAGGAATACTATATAGCAGTTTAAAATGATACACATATATGTGTAACATGGAATGATTGCCAAGGCATATTGTTAAGTGGAAAAGGGAGTTTGGGCAAACAGTGTACAGTTTGTGTGTGTGTATGCATGTGCACATTTTTGTTTATAGAATATTTTTGTGATGATACACAAGAATCTTGTGGTAGCCTATGGGGAAGGGGATACATGTATGTGTGGAAGAGAGAATTTTATCATGTGTATCTTTTGGTAGGGAGCTCTGGTGGCGTAGTCCCTAAGGCATCTGACTGCTAACCTTAAGGCTGGCAGTTCAAACCCACTAGCCACTCCCCAGAAGGAAGGATGGGCAATCTACTTCCATAGTGATACTGCCTCGGAAACCCAAGGAAGGGTCGCTGTGAGTTGGACCTGACTTGACGGGAGTGGATTTTGGATATCTTTTGGTGCCATTTAAAGTTTTACCATGTGTGTGTATTATTCTTTCATTTAAAAAAGTTAGTTAATAAAAAATGAGATAACTTATCTCTAAAATAGATGGTCAGGAGAAAAAAATACAAAATAAAACCAATACTACCAATTAAAAAAACAACAACAAAAATCATACATCCAATAACAGAGAGAAGTTTTAGATAGAAAATTCTAGAACATGCCAGGAAGCCTCATCATGGTTGTCTGTGGAGAGAAGGACCATGTGTGTAGGGAGGAAGAAGATGTGCTTTTCACTATGTGCCACCTTGTAAGGCTCAAAGTTTTTACTTTGGGTATGCTTAACTTTTTAAATTTATTAAAAAATCATACCAAAAATTTGGTTTAACATAGTAAACTAACTCACTGCCCTCAAGTCAGATCCGACTCATAGTGATCCCTCCTTGGGTTTCCATGGTGGTATCACTATGGAAGTAGATTGCCCAACCTTCCTTCTGAGGAGTGGCTGGTGGGTTTGAACTGCCAGCCTCTGGCTAACAATCAAATGCCTTAGGCACTACACCACCAGAGCTCCTAATGCATTTGACTGCTAACCAGAAGGCTGGCAGTTCAAACCCACCAGCCACTCCTCAGAAGGAAGATTGGGCAGTCTACTTCCATAGAGATACCGCCTTGGAAACCCAAGGAGGGGTCATTATGAGTCGCAATTGACTAGATGGCAGTGAGTGTAATATAGTATTATGTTCTTTTTTTTAAGTAGAAGCATTATTTGGTAGTTTCTTATCCAAGTTTTCCTCTTCCTTTTCCTTATTTTTTTTATTTACTTATATTTATTTGTTTTTACATATGAATTTTTAGGTGAGGGCCTGATGATAATTTGAAATAGCAGAGTTCTCTGTTGTTTAGTATATATAAGTGTGTTGACTTAACACTTAAAAGTGAATTCTGAAATAGATAATCAAACAGTATCATATAATACATACACATGGCAACTTGTAATAAGTATCTGCTTTTCTTACCCTATCTCAGTCTTTTTATATGTGCAAAAACAGCAAGGAGGCCACATCTTCTGACCTCCTCTAATCCCACAAGAGGAAGACAGGATTACCAGCAGTAACCCAAGGCCTATTACTGCAAGGCCAGACATGCTG
>NW_006921672.1:5955839-5987080 GCF_000298275.1 Orycteropus afer afer
CTATCACTGACAGCATTGTATTTCAGGACAGATCTTGAAACATCCTTTGTGATGATGAATGCTACGCCATTCCTTTTCAAACTGTCATTCCTTGCATAGTAGATCATATGGTTGTCTGATTCAAAATGGCCAAAACCAGTCCATTTCAGCTCACTAATGCCGAGGATATCAATCTTTATGTGTTACATTTACTTTTGGACAACTTCCAATTTTCCTAGATTCATACTTCGTACATTCCATGTTCCGATGATTAATGGATGTCTGCGGTTGTTTCTCTTCAATTTGAGTAGTGCCACATCAGCAAATGAAGGTCTTGAAAGCTTTCTCTTTTCCATATGAGTAAGACTGGGTTTACTGAGATGTTGCAACTCTTTCCCAGTCCTATTTCGAGAGCCTTTTAGCCTAAATGGACTATTCCTAAAGATGTGCAGTAATGTACCAAACAGTGTTTCTTTGCTATTCATAAGGTTTTCCCTGGCCAGTTCTTTCAGAAGTGGACGGCCTCTTCCTTCTTCCTAGTCTGTCTCAGTCTATAAGCTGGGCTGTTACCTGTGCACCAGGTACATCTCGCTGGGTTTTAAACACCAGAGGCTCAGCGTCAAAACTCAAGTCTACATGTCACCACAGTAGGACAAACCAACAGACAAGTTTGTCTTGCTCTTGGAGACCTCTCGTATCACCCCCACCAGGGTCCCTGTGGCTGACTGTACCTCTGTCTGGCTTCCTGGCTTTTAATCGCCTTTCTCCTGCTCTTCTGGCCTGCTGCTTTGGTCATCCCTGAGTTGTCCCTGGGGCTGACTGCTCCTCTGTCCGGGTTCCTGGCTTTTATCCCTTTTCTCCTGCTCTTCCGGCCTGCTACTCCGGGCGGGCCTGAGTTTCCTCTCCTCACCTAATCCCTTTGGCTGATTGCTCTTCTCTCTGGCATCCTGGCTTTTAATCCCCTTTCTCCTGCTCTTCCCACTTGCTACTTTGGGCGTCCCTGAGTTGTCTCTCCTCACCTGTAACCCTGGGGCTGACCTTGTTAGTAGGAATGTAAAATGATGCAGCCATTGTGGTTTGGCAGTTTCTCAGTAGGTTAAACATGGAATTACCATATGACCCAGCAATTCCACTCCTAGTTATGTGCCCAAAAGAATTGAAAGCAGAGACTTGATCAGATACTTGTATGCCAGTATTCCTAGAAGCTCTATTCACAGTAGCCCCAAAATGGAAACAACCCAAATGTCCACCTGCAGATGAATGGATAAACACAATATGATATATCCATACAATAAAATACATTCAGCTATAAAGAGGAATGAAGAAGTACTGACACATGCTACAATATGTTTGAATCTTGAAAACATTATCATAAGTGAAAGAAGCCAGACACAAAGGGCCATATATTGTACAATTCCGGTTATATGAAGTATCTAGAATAGGCAAATCCACAGAGACCAAAAACAGATTAGTGGTTGCCAGGAGCTGAGGGGAAAGGAGAATGGGGATTGATTGTTTAATGGGTATGACATTTGGGTTGATGAAAAAAGTTCTAGAACTGGATAAACAACAACATTGTGAATGTACTTAATACCACTGAATTGTATACTTTAAAGTTATTACTGTGGTAAGTTTTATGCTATGTGTATTTTATCACACACAAAAAATCAAAGTGCAAGAGAAAAAAGTTCATGGAACTTCTGATTATTGTCTTTATTTAGTGGCCAGGAATATAAGGTAATCAATAAATGAGTGACTGCTTAACATTTATTTGATTAGCTTGGGGACTTTTATTGAGAAAAACTTATAATAAGATTTTTTTAAGATATCGATATTCCTGGACTAACACAGAAAATCAGGCAAGGAGCAGTTTCTGAGCACAGAATTTTGGCACAAGAATTAATTAACGTCAGGAGTTCTGTCTCTAATGATTTTTCATGTTCTGGACCCAGAATATCGAGAGAAAGTTGTTAATTTGAATATAATTTTTTTTTATTCTTCTGCTTATAACGTTTTTGTGATTAAGTAGATTGAGCCCTTGGGCTTGAAACCCAGTGAATTTGCTTGATATTTGGAGGCTAAATAATGTGATGAATGGGCCCAATTCTGTTAAAAAGCATTACTTTTTTCATTGTGCTTCTCATCAACGCATACTTCTCTCAGAAACTTGTTTAATAGTTACCATTCACCAGGATGGCTGACGTATCACTAATACAAGAAACAGACTGCTTAGTTAGAGAGAGGTAAGGGAATTTATGTGATATGTAAAATAAAGCTTCTAGTTACTTCTCACACTTGTGAGGCAAATAGGGAAAGAACTAATCATGTGAACCTATCTGTCCTTGTCAGTATTTAACACACACATGTATTTAACACACACATGCCAAAAGGAAAACTTCTTGAGCATAATTCTTCTCTAAAAGGTATTTATCTAAATTTTAAAAGCAACTTAACTCTTTAAGATTTTTTTAAGTTAGTTTTTATTTTTTTAATTTTTATTGTGATTTGGGTGAAAATTTATAGAGCAAATTCATTTTCCATACAGCAGTTCATACACATTTTGTCTCATGATATTGACTGAAGTTCCTCACAGTGTAACAGCTCTCTTGCCACTTCCTCCCCGCAGTTAACCTCTTCCCTGAGTCCTTCCCTTCCAAGCACTCCCAGCCTCCAGGTATCTCCCTGTGCAAACACTGCCTTTCTGTTCTCCCATAATCAATCGCTCCGGGAGTGTATCTACCTGATGTAAATGTTCTTCTCATATGCCTGTCTACTGTTTGGCTGGAAGCCACAGGAGTGAGTTCAGTTCCAGACCTGAAGGGTGGCCAGAGGCCATAGTTTCAGAGGTCTCACTATGCTCTATCAGACCACCAAACCTAATCTTTTTATGATTATGAGTTTTGTTCCACATTGTTCTCCCACTCTATCTAGAATCTCCTGTACTGGTTCTCCCCTACACATACACATGGTTGACTGTGGTAGCTGGGCACCATCTAGTTCTTCTGGTCTCATGGTCATATAAGCTGAGGATTGCATGCATAGTCTCTACCAGTCCCTTGGACTAATTGTTTCATGCTTCCTTGGTTTTCTTCATTCTTCTTTGCTCTAGATGAGGAGAGATCCAGCGTTGCATCTAGATAGCTGCTTGCAAACTTTTAAGATCCCAGTCATTACACACCAAAGCAGGATGGAGAACAATGTTTGTGTGTAGTATGTTATGCCTATTGAGCTTGATGTCCCCTGTGACCGTGTTCCCATGCCCACAGGTCCAACTACTCAATTTCTTCAGGTAGCTAGCTGTGGCTAATAAGCCACCACAACCTTGCCCCTTATCAGCTGTGCTATGCACATGGGCATTCTTAGAACATGTACAAATACACATGTAGAAACATTGTCTGCTAACCCTGTATGTGGCCATGGGCACACCACTTCCTGCTTTAGACATACCTGATTGCTCAGCCTGTCCACCCATCTAGCTACCCATGGATCGATGCTTGCCATCACTGACAACATAGTACTGCAGGTGCAAAAGGGTTCATCTTGTTGTCTGTACTTCCCATGTACCTCTCTATGTCTTCCTCTTTCTCAGTGCCATCATGTTGATTACTTACATTTGGTACATTGCCCTTCTCTTCACACAAATCTGTACTTGTCTCTTCCTATCTAGCAATGTTCCCTCCCCTCCCCTCCAACAAACTTTCTTTGTTGGTTACATGATAAACCTTTCCTTATATAAACCTTTGTCTATAAACCTTTCTTTGACTTATTACAATAATGAACTAATACAATAATTGTCCTTCTGTGATTGACTTATTTCACTCAGCGTAATGTCCTCCCAAGTTCATCTACATTATGTCATGTTTTTTAGATTCTACATTATTCTTTAGTGTTGCATAGTATTCCATTGTGTGTATGTATAATAGTTTGATTATCCATTCTTCTGTTGGTGGTTGTTTCTATCTTTTTGCTGTTGTAAATAGTGCTGTGTTGAACATGGGTGTGCATATATCTGTTCATGTCCTGGCTCTCACTTCTTTAAGATGTATAACTAGTAATGGGATTGCTAAATCAAATGGTGGGAGCTCTGGTAGCATAGTGGCTAAGGCACTTGACTGCTAACCAGAAGGCTGACGGTTCAAACCTACCAGTCACTCCTCAGAAGGAAGATAGGGCAATCTACTTCCGTAGTGATACTGCCTTGGAAACACAAGGAGGGGTCGCTATGAGTTGGGTCTGACTCGGCAGCACATAACAACAACAATAACAGATCAAATGGTCTATCTAATTCTAACTTTTTAAGGAATTACCATACAGCTTTCTACAGTGATTGTATTATTTTACATTCCCACCAGCTGTGTATGAGAGTTCCAATCTCTCCACATTCTCTCCAGCATTTGTTATTTTCTGTCTTGCTGAACTTTGCTGTTGGTGCTGGGGCAAAATGGTATCTCATTGTTGTTTTGATTTGCATCTTTCTAATGGCTAATGATTGTGAACCTTTCTTCATGTGTTTGTCAGCTATCTGAATATCCTCCGTAGTGAAGTGTCTCTTCATGTCCTCTCTCCATTTTTTAATTGAATTGTCTTTTTGTTGTTGAGGTGTTGGAGTTTGTTATAAATTTTAGAGATAAGTCCGTTGTCAGATATGTCATTGCTGAATATTTTTTCCCAATCTGTAGGTTCTCTTTTTTCTCTTTTGGAGAAGTCTTTTGATGCACATAAAAATTTAATTTTTAGAAGGTCCCATTCATCTAGTTTATCTTCTATTGTTTGTGCATTTTGGGTTATGGTTGACAGTCTATTTATGTCATAAATGAGGACCCCTAATTTTTCCCTGAGGAACTTTATAGTTTTAGGTTTCACATTTAAGTCTTTGATCCATCTGGAGTTAGTTTTTGTTTATGGTGTGAGGTACAGATCTTGTTTCATTTTTCTGCAAATGGATATAACCAATTTTGCCAGCCCCATTTGTTAAAGAGATAATCTCTTCCCTATTTAATGGATTCCAGCCCTTTGTCAACTCTTCAAGATTTGTTCATTTTAATTGCGTTTGTGAAATCTCAATAAATAAGGGGAAAAAAAATTAAATAAGAACATATTCTTCCATGTGAAACCTTTGCCCCAAAGGGGACCAAACACAGAACTGAATCATAGACTGTGAGATGTTTTGGTGGTGGTTGTCACCCTGCATACATTAACAGGAGTCCCTGTTTAGAGTTGGGTGGGGTGCGGGGGAAACTCAGAGCATTAGTAGCATTGAAGGTGTATGTTAGTCACAATGAAAAGTCCCCCTTTCTTGATTATGTTAAAAGCTGGTTCACATTTTCAGGCCTGTTAAGCTTACTCATAGTCCGTTCTTTATTATGCACTGTTTTATTTATACCCCTTGGACAGTTACACAACTTTTCTTGTATCTGCCGGTAACCTGTAAATCATATAGAAGAGCGGACTCTCTTTTCTTCAGTCCCATTCTTCTTAGCATAGTATTAGAATCTATCTGGCCTTATAGCTTCTCTTAAAAGTTTTTTAATGTTTATGTGAGTCTGCTGATCCTAAATGCATCAAGATTAGAAGTGAATGTTAGAGACAACTATGGTTTGTTGAGGGAAAGGAAAGGGAAAACTGGGAGAAAAGATCAAGATGAGCCAGTAGGAATAAAATAGCTGCTTTTATGTGGCATCATATATTTTTCAAAGCATTTTCCTATTATGAGACTTAAAGCATGGTGGTATCAGAAAGAAATACATTCTTTCACCAAGCCAAATCATAGCTGTATTTGAATATGGAGCAGGTTGGTTCATTTTCTGTGAAGCTGAGTTAAAATAGGCAGAATCCAATAGGATCACACAGAAGGTGCTGGGAAACTTTTAATATATTGATCTGACTAAGCTCAAAATAGTTGTATTTAATTTTGTAAGCATGAAATTCACACCAAAAAGTGATATTAAAAAATTCACTACAGTAATACTGCTGTGAAATATTTGAGTTTGTGTTATCTGAATTCCTAAAAGAACAGTAAAATTAGGGATTTCTCTGGGAACTTTTATATTGAATAAGTGAGTTTCAGATATGTGGCCTGAAGGAAGCCACATACTACTACATGTCTAAGATTTTATTGTTTTTCTTTATGGACTTAGTGTTCTGATGAATAAAATTAAAATATTTTAAAAAAGAAATGCTGAAGCGGACCAGCTTCTCCTTGACCAAATCTTTGGCCGTGTTGGAGTTTATTTATCAGTTACAGTCAGTCCCCATACCTAATGTTACTACTGTTACTACTAAGAATTTACACTTTTGATTATAAATTTTATTTACTGAAGTGAAAAAATGCTGGTTAGTAAGGTCATGCCATAAACGCAAGTCGTTGCTGTCACTCAGCATGCTTTATTTTGAGTAATGATTGTAATTGTACAGCATGTAAACTTGGAGACTGTACAGCTCAGTGGATTAGAGCAAGGGCTTAGTAATTAGACAAGATGGGTTCAAAGCCTGGCTATGACACTTACAAGTCACTTAAGTGACTTTGGTTATTTAACCTCTTTGTCTAAATTTTCTCACCTGGAGCGTTATAGTAACAATATATCATAGGATTATTTGGAGGATTAAATGAGATAGTACATGAAGAGCCTTGACTAAGAGCTTGTACCTTGTAAGAATTCAGTAAGCTATTATATCTTTATTATTATTATTGTGGGTGACTTTCTCCTGTAAGTCAGGACACACTGAAAATTCAGTTGAACAGCTTCATAAAAAGAATCAGGGACTGAGGATGCAGTGGTCCAAGGAAAACAGAACTATGAGCTAGTAATTCCAAGTTATGATTGCCTGGTTGTCCTATGATGTCATAAGGATATAGTTCATTTTACAATATATTTATTCACATACTGTCAACTAACCAGGTTTACAAGTTTTGAATCCTGTCAAAATCTCCTTACTATTGAAAATACTCTAACTCAGCAGGTTCCATTTCACTACCAGTTGACCAATAACAGTTGTAGTTGAAATTTGTTAGTATAAAGCCAGAATGTTTGCTGACAGGCTGTAATTTGCTTTATGAAGTGTGTGTTGTCAAATACACAGTTATCTGGTTTATATTTGTTGCTGCCAGCTCTCCAGTTTGTTAATGTCCAGAAATTATGCCTTTATGTTAAGCCTAAGAAGGATTAAAAATCTCAGCATTTTCTGGGCCCAGGGAGAAGAGCAGAAGGGTTCACTAGTGGCTATACAGATTAAAAAAAAAAAAAATTAAGTTGATGCTGCACACTGCAGCTCACCCTACTGGTCAGAATGAAAAACTGCATCACAAAGGATCACTTTCTTGAAGGAGGGGGAAAATAAGTTGTCTCAACTGGCATTTTCCTGTTCAAACCACCACTGAGAGATATAATTCATTTTGGGAGTCTCAGTAAACTGTATTGCCCTTTTGTTGGATTCACAGTTGCAGTGAACGTTCTAAGAGTGTCTAATTAATTTGATTTCATTTCTGATCATTTAGGCTGTCCTGTTCTCAGAAAATGGTGTCCCTAAAGATTCTTAAGAAGTCTGTTATTCTTAGCATAATTATGTAATTAACAAACACTATGCTAAATTAAAGGAGCTCTGGTGATGTAGTGGGCAAGGCATTTGGATGCTAACTAAAAGTCAGTGGTTCAAACCCACCAGATGCTCTGTGGGAGGAAGATGAGGCCGTCTACTTCTGTAAAGATTTATAACCTTGGAAACCCAGTGGAGGTAGCTTTGAGTCAGAATGCACTCAATGGCAGTGGATTTGGTTTGTTTTTGTTTTTTTATCCTAAGTTAAAGGAGCTGTGGCAGTGCAGTGATAAAAGCACTTGGTTGCTAACCAGAAAGTTGGTGGTTCAAACCCATCAACTATTGTGAGGGAGAAAGATGTGGCAGTCTGCTTTCATAAAGATTTACAGCCTTGGAAACCCTATGGGACAGTTCTGCTCTGTCCTAAAGAGTCTGTGTGAGTCAGAATTAACTGGGTGGCAGGGAGTTTGGTTAATTTTTGCTATCCTGAGTTTAAAAACTTGGTCTTAGGATGCATGGTCAAGATCTAGTAGGAGCAACTGTTTGAAAGAATGATAAATAGAAACTTTCTTTACCTGGCCTGTCATTTTTCCTGTAGACTTAATGACATTTGGTACTATTACACTCACTGCCAGGGCCTTGGGAGAAAAAGAATATTTATACACTGAGTTATGAATAAATGTAGGAGAAAAAAAAGAGAGATGAGCAGAAAGTCACAGTATATAAAACAGAGAAGAATTTGAGACCTTCACTACATGTGGATTAATCACAAGAACTAACCACGCAAATCCAAATGCGTATTTAGAAACTGGTGAAGCCTCTAAGATGGTCTGTGGGAAACACCATACATTTTCTAATGCATGAATGTGAGTGAAAAGGTGTGTAATTTATGATAGGCGTGTTGACAGGACTTTAGCTTTGATGTTATTGCAAACGTGCTATGTATTTACGAGTAACATATACAGGCACATCTGTGCCCAAGATATTTCTTTAGTTGGATGCTATTGTCAGTAATGGTTATAATAAGGAATAATAAGCTGCAGTTTTGCTAATCTTGCCACATAGTTCAGCTTTGGGAACTGCATCACTATTAAATTGGTCCATGAAAGTATAGCAAGCAGTATTAATGCTACCAACCATGAAAACTAACTGGATTTGGATCAGGGGCCTTTATTTATAGCATTTTAGTGAAGATTTATTAGTTTAAAGAGAGCTGGGTTGCTCGTGGATTCTGTATTAGGAGTCAGAAGTCCTGTGTTCCCTTCCAACAGCAACAACAATAAAAACAAAAACAGCAAATTGCAAACAATTACATATTTGTTTCAATTTTCTTATTTCATCAAAAGATACTTGGTGAAATAATAGCAAACCCTAGAAAGTTTTGAAGCAAGTCCATGTAAATTGCTGATTGCAGATGTGAATAAAGCCATTATAATATAGCTCACAGTTAACTGGAAGAGAAGTAGAAGATGTTGAATTTATTAACATGTAAAAAACGTTAAGCCTTTACATATGGAATAAGCAAATACATTCACATATTTTATCTGTTATTTATTGTTTTCATATTTTGTTTTTAATGCTTAAACCACTTTCCGTCTTTTTCAGTTTCTTTCTCATTTCATTGGTAAAGTGGCCTGTTTTTGTCCCTAAATAGTACCTGCAAGTTCAGGACCAGACTTGTTTGCTGTGAGTCAAAATAGTTACAAGGGGAACATCATCATGGTTCATTTTTCCTCCCCTGTTTTATTTGGAATTGAATTAGGAAATGAAAGTTTTTAGTAGTTTAATTCACTTCTCCATAAAGTTTATGGACCAGCAACAGCTGGTTGAATCTGCAGCAGAAAAAGCCAACTTGTAGTGGCCAAGCTATTGTTTCAGAATTAAGGAGGAAAACTCATTAACTGTTAATGAAAACACAGGGAATAAAAACAAATAGCACAGAAACCCTAGCAAATAATTACCTTACACCTGACACAAAGCTGCTTTATCCTTCTGCTCCAGCCTTCAGAAATTCCCAACTTATCACTCTATGGAACATGAATGAAATTGAGTTTGACTCTTAAGAAAGACCAATAGAGAAATCATCCCCCTCATAGGCCCCTAAGCACAATACTCCGTGGAGAACCTGCCATTGAATATACTAAGGAGTGTATCTTGCGCCCAATTCTTATGACACTCAGGATAGAGGAGCAAAATCACCAGCTAATAGCAGGTGAACCTTTGATATAGTTCCCCCAGATAATGTTTAGAAATACAAAGAGAAGGGACTGAAGGTAGTGGATGTGATTAATGGAGATATGGTGTGTTAAAATATATATCTGTATAGAAATATATTGATTCTGAGTGAGTTGCAGTGGGAAAGTATGTCTCCAGTGGCAAGGGGTTTTGCTTGTGAGAAAGGCACTGTAAGCAGATGGAGCTCTGAAGCCCTAATTGTAGAGCTGCTGAGTGGAAATGTCTGTCACTATAGTTTGTGATCATTTATGCCTGATCCCACTGGACTGTGGTAGTGGCCACTTGGAACTGTGATTGTCAGAGCTATAGAAAAATCCAGAGATCACTTGCAGTTACGTTTTAGGGGAAAAGGATGTTCTAAACCTAAATCCAAAATGACTACAGTAATTGCTAGTTCTTCTATAAAACTTTTCACCCATGCATCTTCGGTAGTTGTAATCATTTTAATTACATGGGAGTGTCTATTTATATAGTACTAGAGACTTGTTTTTGTGTGCTCAAGGGAGTTAGGCCACTTGATATGACATTAAAAACACTTATAACAACATCTCTATCGTCAGGAACTAATTATGCTTGGTTGTAAAACATATTTTTAAATGTTTCCTTCCTGCAGTCATTTTTACTGCTGACCCAGACTCTGTTTTGCTGCATTCAATTGTATACCTTTGTTGTTTTATACTTTATGGGGGCAAAGTCATGTATTTGGCACAGGGATAGCTGTTAAAAAACCATCTTGGGTAGCTGTACTCAGAAACCATAAGTGTCACGTGGAATCAGCTTTTCCATCTGAAGTTAGTAAATCAAGTGCCAAAACCAAGGAGGTATTTTAGATGAGAATTTAAAAAATGGAAGCTCTAAATGCAATGGGATCTTCTGTATTGGATCCTGGGATAGAAAAAGGACACTAGTGGAAAAACTGGTAAAATCCAAAGAAGTTTGTAGTTCAGTTGATAGTGACAGACCAATGTTACTTTTTTGGCTTTGACAGATGTACTTTAGTTATATAAGAAGTTGACATCGGGGAAGACTTGATGACGGAACTCTATCTTTGCAATACTTTCCTAGATCTAAAATTATTCCAGAATTAAAAATTAATTAGAAAAACAACAAAACAAAACCTCCTTCTAACCTATTTATTTTTAAAAAGCCCATTAAATGCTGTAATATGTAAGAAAGGGTCTTTGTATTTTTCTTTAGCGGTAGGTTTGCCAAATTTCTAAAGCAAGCAGAAACTTTTAGCCTAGAATGATAGTTGCTGAATAATGTTCAGTATATCTTATAAATATTAAGTTTTACTTGGCAATCCAAACTACTACTACTTCTTTTTATGGATTTTAATTTGCCTCAAAAAAAAAATCCTTTTAACTTAGCAGCTCACTTTTCACTTTACCTGCCAGAGTTCATTTAGATCATGTTGATAATGTAATTTCAGTGGATTTGCAGCAATGTAAAATTTGAGCATTTTAACCCTCTGTTCAGTATTTGAGTATTTTTCCTGTTATAATGGAAATAACACAGTGATGCTTTAAGCATATCGAAAAGCTGTTGTGTACTGATCAGTAAATTAATAAAGGAACGCATCTCTTCTGGCTTCAGCCAGCCACTGTTCTGTGAGTTTTTTATAATTTTCCTTTTCTCCTCCACAATAAACTCTACAGTTTATTTCTGAAGTCCTGTATCTGCAGGTGTTCAATTCAGCTGTGGACATGTACCTACACTGAACATTTGTAGAAGAGATTCTAGGTATGATCATCTATTTTATGGAAAGAGAAGGCAATAGCCATTCTCTTTTTATCATTTTATACCCTCCCTGTCCTTCTAGTTTAATTGTAGGAAATAAACCTTTAAAGTGAGGCAATACAGATTCTATGTAGGTTGTTTGGTTTCACTGCTCCCTAGTTGAAATCCAGGGCCAAAACTCTACAGTGTTTACTGAGATTAGCATTGGTGATTTCCTTTGGAAATTAGTATTTGAGATAATATTAAATTCAGTTGAAAATCCCCTTTTCATGTTTGTGAAATGAACTGAGCAGCTGTCGATGTCCTTTTATCAACAGACTGTGCCTCTGTTTGGGGGATTTTAAGGAAAGCCATTTACAATGCAGAGCCTTTTCTTCCGGTTTCTGAGTGAGCTAACATCTTCCGTCTGAACCTTTTAAAGTATCATAATAGCATTGGCCACTTTTACAAAATATAATCCAATGTATGTTGAAGACACCCAAAAGGGATTAGCAGCATTTTAATTGCATAATTCAGTATTGCATATACATTAATTTGTATCGAAGCCATTTTACAGAACAAATATTACCTTCTTAGGGCTTTTAGAATTCCTAAGAGGTCAGTTGCATAGGCTGTAAACTAGAATTACAAAGAGATAACTTTCTTAAGGTTGTAAACAAGTAGTGATTTAAATAGGAATAGAATCCAGCAAAGTGTAGGTTCTCTTTATTTTTACTTCTCTTATTTTTCAGGGAAGGAAAGAATATTGACCTTGTTACATTTTGTTTTGTATAGAAAGATAACCCTTTGTATAATTCCTTCTGTTTCATTTGGAAATATAAAGAGAAAGAGGCATTCAGGATAAAGGTTGTAACTGGTGGATACACGATGTATTTGAATACGTATTTATCTAGTTCTGTTTCTATTTTAAGTGTAATAGAATGGAGAAGTTTCTGTCTGGTGGCAAGAGGTCTCCCCACTCTAAACTAAGTTGTAGTTAGATAGTTACTTGAATAGAAGATTTCCCATCCAGGTAAGTTAGTTTGTGAGCTTATTTATCTTTTTTTAATACGTTAATGGATAGTGCCTATGTCTATCAAGTACGATACATTTTGTCTGTGTGTGTGTGTGTGTGTGAGAGAGAGAGAGAGAGAGAGAGAGAGAGAGAGACAGAGAGAGAGAATCAGAAGAGATCTACAAATACCTTTATAAAGATATCCAAAGACTGACCTTACTTTCTTTCTTTTCTGTCTCTCAGGGGGAGACCAAGCTGAAAGTTACTTTGGACAGGACAGCTCTGATGACAATCACAGTGGAACTCATGGTCCTTCCCTAATGTCAGATGCACCTGTTCTGTCAGATTATCAGGATGAGGGTGAGTGTCATCTTTGTCATTTGGTGTCAAGCAGCTATAGGTAAGTTCCCTGTATTGATAATCACTAGTTTACAAAGAACAACTATTTATTTCTTTGTGGTGCTGATCCTCCTGGGTAATTCAGTGCTTCTGAAGTTAATGTATTTAGGGAAACACTAATTCCACATTGGAGCAGGAAGAAATCATTATTGATCTTTTTATAAGAACTGTAGCTCAAAAGCTAAGAAGGCATTTGAAGATTGCTATATGTACTATTCTTTCCAATTTGTTAGCTTCATTGAGTTGCATAAGAATTGGAAGCGTCCGTTTAATGATTATTAGATTATTAATTCATTGTGGATCATTTGAGACCCTTGAGCTCATCGTATTTGTAATAAGATACTGTTTTCATTCATGCTGCTCACCTACCCCTGATGGCATTGGTGTTGTTCCAAGAGAAGGAGAAGCCATAGGAACCACAAGCCAAATCTTCCTGGGGCATCAATTTTACTTGACAATTTGGGAATAGGAAGAGTCAAATAATTCCATTGTTTTATTAAAAAATATACACTGGTATGTAACAGAGTGAAATGCAAACAAATACATGAATTTTTAGCATAAGATACACGAATGTTAGGATTTTGGCCTGGTGGCTTCCAGTTTCTGGCTCATGCCCGTGTTTCCCAAGGGCAGAGCTCACTGTGCCTCTTTTGGTGTCTGGCCTCTTGAACAGAAGGTTTGATCATTGCTGACACACACAGTTGTCAGAGCCTCTCTTGTGCCTTTCACAGGAGGTGGAAAAAGGTTGCTGTTGTTGTTGTTGTTATGTGCTGTCGAGTCGGACTCGACTCATAGCGACCCCTCCTTGGGTTTCCGAGGTGGTATCACTGCGGAAGTAGATTGCTCAACCTTCTTTCTGAGGAGTGGCTGGTGGGTTTGAATCGCCAGCTTCTGGTTAGCAGTCAAGTACCTTAAGCACTATGCTACCAGAGCTCCCCCAGAGATGCTATTAAATTGAATGTTAAATTTTAAGTATATTATTCACTTGAGGATGGGATTAGAATTGGTAAATTGTTCCTTACTTCTCATTATTCATCTGTAAATTTCCCACTTGTTTTCCTTCCTAGTTTCCCTATAATTTTGCTATTTTGTAAGAGTTCACAGTCCCTGTTTTCTCTTTTCTTTTTGGCTAGTTAATTTATTCATTAGTTGTTATTTCATTTAACCTTTTTAATGATTCACACTTTCCCCTCTTTCATCAAAGTGATAATTTCATTAGAACTACAGATTTAATCACATACATTACATTTTGCTGGACTTCTGTATACTAGCACAGTTAGTAATATCTTAAGTTTTTAAAATTGGATCTTGGGATCTGTAACTATAGAATTGTATTGGTTGAAGTATTATACTAAAAGCATTGTATGGATTGGAAGCTTAATAATCACCTTGGCAGCTGATTAGTAATTGTAGAAGATTAACATGAAGAATCAACCTTTCATTTGTTTTTGATTAATCTAATGCTTGACAGAATTATAACAATAGTGCCTCGTTAATCCATAGGTCACTTATTGGTATTTCCAACTTCCCCAAACATAGCTGCGAACACAGTAAACCAGAAAGACTTCTAAGTTGAAATAGATGTTACTGATTCCTGAGTCATCACTTAAGTAACTTATTCTTGGGAAAGCCCTTGAAACCCTCACCGGGAACTCCTCTTCTTACATACTTCTTTCTAGTAGAGTGTTTTAGTTTCTCAGCTTATAGGAGAGTAAAGCCTAAAATGAGAAGTACTGTGACAGCTCAGTTAAAAAATAACATTAGGGTAAGAAACAAGAAAATAATTTAACATTTATATAGAAAACCAAATGTATATAGAAACTCAAATATAGCAGTCTGGGGCCATTGTGTATTGTAGAGGGGAACAGCCAAAGTTCTGCTCCTAATAAATTAAAATGTTTTTAGCTAGCCTTTATTGAGCACTTACTATGTGCCTTGCATTTGTATTCTAAGCACTTTGGATATATTATTATTTAATCTTCAGTACAGTCCTAAGAGGTAGTAGGATTAGCCTCATTTTGCAGATTAGGAAACAGACCCAGAAAAGTTAATTTACCTAAATTCACATAGCTGGCATGCAGTAGTGCCAGGATTTACAGCTAAGTTCTAGAACATCTGCTCTTAACCATTCCATTATCCTTATCTGAGTTATCCAAAAATGTGGATTCATGTTGTAGACATTTTGATTAAGACTATTCAGGTACACAGAGTATGTTTAGAAATATTGTCATTAAAAATAGTTTGTTTGTTTTTTTTACATTAGTATTGAAAAAACCTATTCTCTGGAAAATTCCAGTGTGGGAAAACTTTGTAATACTTCCCCATAAGTGAAATGCTAATTATATTTGTAATATTAAATTCTTAATAGATTTTTTTGTTTTGGTTCTATTCTTGAAAGTTAAAAGTAACAGCATAGTCAATGGTAGAGGTAGGAATAGATCTGATAGTGTTTAAAAAATTGATTGTAAATTGGCAGGATAATGTTTCAATATGAGTTTCTGCAAAGCATTGACTCTAGGTCAGTGCTTGAGTATCTGGCACATAATAATAGGCACAAGAAATGTTTGTTCCCCCCTCCTGAAAAATACAGGTACACACATTTCCTGTGAAATTAAAGAGGGGTTATAAAGATGTTAGAATTTGGAGTAAATTTTATATCCTGTTTAATTAGATTTTACCACTATGTTGTTGTTGTTATGTGCCGTTGAGTCAGACCCGACTCATAGCGACCCCTCCTTGGGTTTCCAAGGCAGTATCACTACGGAAGTAGATTGCCCCATCTTCCTTGCGAGGAGTGGCTGGTGGGTTTGAACTGCCAGCCTTTTGGTTAGCAGTCAGATGCCTTAGGCACTATGCTATAGATTTGCTCCATATTCATTATTTTAACAAAAACATATTTACAATATATTATTATTATATAATATATATTATATATTATTATTTACAATAATAGCAAGGTACTGTGCTAAACTGTAAGTGTGATGATATCCAGGGAAAAAGTAGACACAGTCTCTACCCTCACGGAGCTTACTATCATTGAAGAGACACACTATTATTAAGTAGACAGATGAACAGATATTAAGTCAGTGTGTTCATTTGCTGGTGAGATAGCTAAGGTGATCCTTCAGAAAGAAAAGATACTCTTCTTTAACTTTCTTTGGTGCTTTAGGCTTTGGAATTTTATCTTTTTTAGAAAGTGGAAAGGTCATTGTTAAAATTTAAAAATATTTCTGGCAGTATTTTAGCTTTGTTGCCTCCCACCCCCAGCCAAAGCAGTGTCCTAAACTTATCATTATACCAGGACACACGGTCTGACCCATCCACCCAATAACTTTAGTGATGAAAAGCAATAACTGTGGTGCGTGTCGTGTTAGGGTCATGCCTTTGTGAAAACTACAAAGAGATCTATAAGAATGTAGAAACCCGGCCAGGTGTACAGCAAAGAAAGAAAACCAAGGTTACAGGCTAAACCATGCATAAAAACAAGAACATGTTGCTACTTAATCATGATTCCTTCTCTTTTCACTTTGAAATGCCTACAATTTAAGGGCAACAGGCTATCTATACCCTTTGGAGAGGTGCATAGAGCATACTCTACAATACAGAATGAAAATTTGCTAATAGGTAGTAACATTTAAATATTTAAACCTAGAGAGTCATAGTTTCTACTATATTGGAGGAAGAAAATTTAGTCAGAAAGACTGTGTATAATAACTTTACAAAAGCCACTCAGCCACAAAGCCCAAGTTCTGTGTGCTTTCAGTATCTAACACGGATAAAGGATTTTAAAGTGTATATACATTTGTTTCATTAGCATAATGAAGAATCCTTATGTACAAATGTTTTATAAAGGTAGATTGGGGAAGTGATTGTTCTATAAACAGAGGATAGTGACTCCTTCTGGAAGAAGGAGAAAAAAATAAAATTATTTTATAAAAGAAGAAATTTAAAATCTGTAATACAAGTTGTTGTATTACAACTTGTAATACAGTTGTGATGAAAGAAAAAGGATGAATGGTTGGATATTTGACAGATATGCCTGAACAGAAAGGAGAAAGAATGTTTTTAGAGCTTATGTTTAGAATGCTGAAATTTAGAGAAGGTTTTGATATTCTCCAGAAAGAGGAAAAACAAGAGAATTTGAAAAGTGAAGACTTGTAGCCATCTTTGGAGAAGAGTAATAATGAATAAAAGAGCCTATCGTTGATAAATGTGTTATTACATCCTGCTTGGTCTAAAAGAAATTGCAACCCCATTAAAGGAAGTAGCAATAGTGTCCATTTTCAACTCAGTGCCTTTTCTGAATGTACATTCAGAAATATATAGAAGATTTTGAAAATTGAGGGAATTCATTTTTTACAACTTTCATTTTTATCACTTTTAAAAAATATTTCTTTGCTCTCATTTTAGTTTTGAAATACAAGTCAAATTTAGATTTAAGAATATGAATGATAGACTTTGTTGTTGATCATTTTAGACTTTTATTTTTATAATAATAAAAGGAAGAAGATATTAGGTGTGGATACATTTAAAGATAATTATTTTAGTATTATGAAGTAAAAACAAAAGTTTATTTAGTGATTAGATTTTATGGCTGAATGTCTTAACTTTAGTGTACCAGAGTCAGATTCACGGAATTCGGACGTTGGAGGGACTGATGAAGTTATCTAGTGACACAAACTGTTTATTGTGTGCTTACTGTGCTGTGCTGAGTGATTTTTGTGGATTATTCATTTAATTCTCATACCAGCTCTGTGAGGAAGGTACTGTATCCTCATTTTATAGATAAGGAGCTTGAGGATTAGGGGAAGTGAATGACTTGGCCAACCATGACGTACCTAATCCAAGGGGACACTGGGTTTCAAATAGATTCCAAAACTGCAGCTTTTTTAAGAGCTCTGATTAACTGGATGTTTGTGCTCTGTAGACACCCACTCTTGTGGGATTTACATCTCATTCTTCTATTGCTTTTCCACTGAATATAATGTGATTTTTTAAATAAATGTACTCAAAGCTAAAACATCCTCTAAGTACTGCTTTTTAAGAACTACATATAATATTTTACAGTGTTTTCAGTGAAGATTTCCATAGCAGTTTAGATGCTCATTCAACGATTCTACACAACTTCTAAGTACTGCTTTAACGGCATCTTATAAAATTTGATATGTACTGCTTTCATTATTAGGAGCTCTGATGGCATAGTGCCTGAGGCATTTGATTGCTAACCAGAAGGCTTGTGGTTCAAACCCACTGGCCACTCCTCAGAAGGAAGGTTGGGCAATCTGCTTCTGTAATGATACTGCCTCAGAAACCCAAGGAGGGGTTGCTATGAGTCGGCTTGACTTAACAGCAGTGCATTGCTTTCATTATAATTCATAATTCTAAGTATTTTGTCATTTCCTTTATGATATTCCTCTTTAACCTGCATGTTATTTAGGAGCAATTTTTGTGTTTTTGTTCTGATTTGTTTTGTTCTTTTTTAGTTTCTAAGGATTTTTAAGCTTTTTTAAATTATTGACCTCTTATATTATAATCTAAGAACATGGTCTATATTATGTTGATTCTTTGGACTTCATTGAGAATTTTTTTGTGGCCTAATATATTATCAGTTTATGTTTATGTATTATAAAGTAATCTGGAAGTTTTATTGAATAAACTCTTTCTATTTTAATATTTGTAAAATAGTATTATTCAACTCTATTCCATCCTAGCTTATTTTTTATCTGGTATGAAAACTGTGTTAACATCTTCAATTATGAATGTGAGTTTACCTGCTTTTCTGTGTTTATTTTACATTTTCAGGGTCACATTATTAGGTATTTATATGATCTCTAAGGAGCCTTGATTTCTCAGTGGTAAAGTGCTTGGCTGCTAACCAAAAGATCAGTGGTTCAAACCCACCCAGCTGCTCTGCAGTAGAAAGATGTGGCAATCTGTGTCTGTAAAGACTATAGCCTTTGGAATCCAGTGGGACAGTTTTGTTCTGTAGGGTCACTTTGAATCAAAATTGACTCGATGGCATGATTTTCTGGTTTTTATATCAGCTCTAATTGTATAATAAGTTTTCCTCTTACTGAGCCAAAGTCCTTTACCTAGAATTCTACTTATTAAGCTAATGTTGTCATCTAAATCTACTCAGAGCACCCCTGATAGACTTTAAATGAGTATGAAAAATGTTTTTTGACAGTCTTAGATGCCATAGTTGTGAGTCATGCAGAGAACCTTATTTTAGTATATAAGTTACATTTTTCATAGAATAAATGATACTTCTTAAAGTGTTTATTGAGATATGTGAATTAATGATGCAGGGATTAGAGATAACTTTAAAATCAGGATAAATCTTAGACTGAATCCTGCTGACAACTTTGGAGGAAAATATGTGTATTTTAGGGGTGAACGGTTTGCTCTCAGCTACTGACCACAAGGTTGGTGATTCAGATCCACCCTGAGGCTCTCAGAAGAAAGGCCTGGCAATCTTTTTCCATGAAACTGAAAGTCCTGTGAAACCCATTCTACTCTGAATCACACAGGGTCTTCATGAGTCCAGTCAGTTTGATGACAGTGGTTTTGGTTTTCTTTGGAGGGTCAGAAACCTATTGAAGGGTCAGTCATTGGCACCTGAGTAGCCTGAAAGAGTTAATGACTTAAAATCAGTGAGTTGTTTGCTTTCTTCTCACTAATGGGGTCAGGCCCATTACTTTCTTCACATGTATTTTTTTTTTTTTTAATTTACATAACCTGTATGAACATATTTAGAGTTTTTAGTTCCTTTTTGTTTTATGATAGGAAGGTAATGAAAGTAACTCAAGATAGTGTCTTTCTCCATGTATAAATATGTAAATAAGCATGCATGCATACATACATACATATGTACATTGACACATATTTATCTTATTTTCTTTTTATTCTCCAGACAGCTACTTTCATCTTTGTTGCTAGCAGGTATATTTTTCTTTAATAAACACTCCTGACTCCTGTCAACACTAATAGAAGTTAATGTATGTGTGTTTAGAGGCACATACTGTGGAGGAACACAAAACTTGTTCCCATGCCTGTGTTTTGGGCTCACAGAGCAAAATCTACAGTAAAACATACTTTCATGAGTATGGTGGCTTTCTGAACAAGTTTTTGTTGGCCTCAGGTGAGTCTATCACATTTTAGATCATTGGGAGGAATTAGGACTTGGTGTTGAGTTAACTGTGATAAGGGTAAGTAAACTGTCACTCAGGATTGCAGTGGCCTCCTTCATGAAGATAAATGTCTTATTAGATCCAAGACATCATGTCGTTTATATAGTCTGGTATAAATCACAGATGAAGATGACAAACTGGATTTTAAAGTTGACAGTAATTTATATAACTTAAACAAATGATTACCAAGGATTATACATGTTTTGTGAAGAATAAAAAAACAATAACAATTATCTGTCTATGAACTGCTCATTTTTCATTCTTTAGCCCAGCATGGCTAGGCTGTTGGTGCATGTTTAAATTCTAATCTTCAGTCCAGTGCCCATAAAGCACGTATGTTGATAGCTGGATATTTTCCATAATGCTTCTTTTAGTTAAACAAACTCCTTGCAAATTTAATACAAGTTTCTACATAAAAGCACAAAATTTTAGAGCTGTGAGAGATTTAATAACCACCTAATCTAGTATCTGTTTTACAGAAGAGGAAAACTAAATTATAAATAGGGTAAGTATCTTGGTCTTATGGTTAAAGCTAGCAAATGGTGGAGCCAGTCCCTCAACTGAGACCACCTCCCTGGGAGTGCCCTCTCCCTGCCCGACACTGCTCCGCTTTCCCTCACCTGAACAGTCTCGTTATGGGTTTGTTTGTTTGTTTAAAATTGTGATTTGGGTGAAAGTTTACAGAGCAAATTCACTTTCTATAAAGCAGTTCACATACACTTTGTCTCATGACATTGACTACAATTTACCACAATGCAACAGCTCCCCTCCCACTTCCTCCCCATGGTTACCTCTTCCCTGTGTCTATCCCTCCATGCACTCCTGCCCCCTGAGCTGTCTCCCTGTGCATGAACAGCCCTTCTTTCTCCCATGATTGTTCTGTCCAAGGAGTGTATCTGCCTAATGTAAATAAATGTTCAGCTTGTATGCTGTAGTCTCATTATGTTTTTCAGCACGGCACCCATACAGCTTTACAAGAGAGCTGATCCTGGATCTTAAGCTATTCAAAGTCCCGATCAAATTATTGTGTCTCTCTTGCTTATATAGTTCATATCCTCTTCCCAAGGTGATTTGGGTGGTGGTGTAGTACCTAAGGCATTTGACTGCTAAGCAGAAGGCTGGCAGTTCAAACTCACCAGCCACTTCTCAGAAGGAAGTTGGACATTCTATTTCAATAGTGAAACTGCTTTGGAAACCCGAGGAGGGGTTGCTATGAGTAGGATCCGACTCAATGGCAGTAAGTTTGATTTTTTTGGTTTTTTTTTTTTTACACTTTGTAAAGAATTTCAAAAGCCTCCATAAATGCTAAAGAAAGCCCCTGAATTGATTTGACATAGAACTTATTAGTTGTCTTTTTTTTTTTTTGCTTATTTGTCTATGTTATAGATTTTAATATACTGCCAGTGATGAGTTAGTCATTGACTACTATATTGAATGCTTTTATTCAATCATGAGTTTAGATGCTTCATGGAGGATACAGAAGGACAAGATGTGATTCTTTTCATCAGGGTGCATATCATCTAGTTGCAGAAAGAAAATTTAGACACCCACAAAACAAAGTATATGGTACATAATTTGAAGTGCTGATGATTGAGACTGGAGTTTGCAGAAAAGACCAATTGGCTGGACTTGCAGTAATTTGGAAGAAAGTCAAGATCATTTTTGACCTGGGCTGCGGCCAAAATTTTTGTGAAAGTCTTGTCCAGACTGGGAGTATGAGGAAAAGTCCATTATTTGTAAGGTCAAACATTATTTGAGCTTTCATTATAATTAGTGGTGAAGTAACAGCAGTCATTTTTAAGTGCAAATAGTTGATTTTTAAATGAGTGACTTGGCAAATGATGAGGATCTTTCATAATGCGTGCCTCAAGTATTCTTTGTTTCTCTCTAAATTCTAAACTTATCAATAAGTTCAATGGCAACATGAAAGTTCTAGTATTGGGTTATTGAAGGTGTTAGTGTGGTTTCAGGGTAGTAAAAGAAGTATTTAGATTACTAGTGTAAATATATGATAAAATTTATGTATGTGATTGATAAGAAATCAGTCAGAGGTGAGGAGAGGCTATAATCTTTGCATGCTGTTGATTAGAAAATCTCACACACCATACTTAATTATCTTGTCCTTAGAATCTATAAATGCATTGTAATTAAACATAGCATCTGTTTTATAGATGAACGCTGAAGTAGTCCAAGGTTAGCTAGCTTACCTAAGGCAATCATGTCTCAAGTTCCAAAGTTCTGGATTCTCAGGTATGATTTTAACTACTGGGATATCCTTCCCTAAGCTCTAAATTCATTGGCCATTTTTACCTCAAAGTCTAAGGTTCACTTCAATGTGAAAGGGTTTTGTTTAAGCATACAACAGCTTTTCAGGCCAAGTATATGCATACATATACTTAATTTACATATTCAAATCTTCCTGCTTATGGCCTTCGTTTTTTACTAGCTATAAATTATTTTGCCTAATACAGAACTTTTTAAGTAAAAAGGAAATATTAATAGTGCTGTTTAAAACAATGTCACTGAAGCACCTGTTAGTATTATGGTCTGCTAGGGAAAGATTATTGAATTCACAGGCTATGTTACATTTATGCCCTAGATAGCCCTGGATACCTTTCTGAGTTTTTTTTTTTTTTTTAATTGGGCCCTAAGTAGCTTAAGCCTAGATACGCTGTGTAAAAGAAAGACTGAACAGAGTGGTTTCTCTGGCTTGCAAAAGATCAGGATTCCTAGAGGAATTGTTCTTCCATGGAAGTTTTCATTTGTAAAAGCCTTTATCCGATTTTGGCAGATCCATTTCTATAAACTGTTAGAATATAGCTTATATACCAAAACCACCAAACTCACTGTTGTTGAGTCGGTCCTGACCTACAGTGACTCCACCTTGGGTTTTTGAAGCAGTATCTCTATGGAACTAGATTGCCCAGTCTTCCTTCTGAGGAGTGGCTGGTGGGTTTGAACCACTAGCCTTCTAGTTAGCAGTCAAACGCCTTAGGCAGTATGCCACCCAAGCTCCTATAGCTTATATAGTTTGGTATATTTTCATGGAATGCTCTGAAATGTAGAAATCATTGTTGTCATGGTTAGTTTTATAATGATGTTAGTTCATAATAATACTCCAGGTTTTGTTTTATTCAGTAAAATATAAGGTTACCTGGGATCATAAGCTCTCATCTTGACAAATGATCATTGCAATCATTTATGAAGGCCCAAGAACATAGTTTGGCTTAGAGATTATCAGAGCTCAGGGAAAAAATAATTTCAGTTGTCTAATCTAGCTCTTCTAATGAATTCACATCATTCTTACTAATATCTCATTTAATTAATTATCAAATATAGCGATTATGCTTTGGATCCTTCTTTGCAGGACATCTTGCCCGCCCTACTATTATTACTAATTTATTCTTCATGTCTAACCTAAACTTTTCCTTCCTTAGTTTCAGACCATTGCTCTTTTCTATACCATCTTCTGAGATTGAATAATTCCCTTAATTCATTTATATTGTTTCTTTTAGAAGGTATTTAAGGACATTGAACATTTATCCCCAGAGTCTTCACTTTTCCAAACTACGTAAATTTCAGTTCTCTTAATCCTTACCTCACTCTGCCCCTGTCATACTCTCCAGTCCTTGGGTATTTAATCACACTCCTTGATATTTCGCATTCCAAGGGGGTCTCCTAACCGAGAGCTGCCTTTTGGGCAGGGAAGTGCTAAGGCATGAAACCTTGTATAAACCTCTAGAAGATGCCTAAGTGTTTATTTGATGTTGGTGTTGGTGATCATCTGGTGGGCATGCCAGTGTAGTGCTCGCTTTGGCATATGTTGGGATATATGTGTATTTTAATGCCTTAATGTATTATGGCCTGTTGTAATTGAATGTCTATAAAGTAGCAGTTAAGACGGTTTTATAGACCTTGAAAGAGATCAGAATTCTCTAGCCCCCTCTTGTGGTGAAAGAAAATACTACTTTTGAGCTTGGCTGGATTTTTTGGTTTTGTGACAAGGAAGCCAAAGAAATACAAGTTCTCAACATGAGAGCATAGGGAGTAAACTCAAGAATTAAAAATGTTTAATATATATGTACACACAAAGAGAGACACAGAATGAGAAGTTCCTGCTCTTTTATTTTATTAATGCCCTAAAAACTAAAAGGTACTACTTTCTTATGATCATTTCAGTACATTGCTGCACAAGTTAAGGGGAAGACAAGTAAAATAAAACCATGATCTAGAGGCTTTTTGACTCCAACATAAATAAATAAAGGGGGATTAGATCTGAATTTAAACCAAATTTATACATATTTTGTCTTTGTTAATTATAGATAGATATGGGTAGCATTTCTAACAGATTTAAACAGATGTCCTATAACATTAATTTTACCATCCTTACAGTTCATTATTGTAGCATTCTTCTATAGTAGACATTTTTGATACAGTAATAAAGTTCTAGTAACTGGCAAAGCTGAAAGGAAGACTGAACTGGCCTGCCAGTGAGTTACTGTGTATTTCCTGTGGAATAAGTTTCCACAAGCAGCACAAAGCTATGTTTGTTTTTTTAGGAGACTGCTAGAAGTTACCCTTCTGTCTTGGAATAGTTGATCTTTAATCAAGAACCAATGAAAAGCTGCCTTAGTGTTGCCTTACATTACATTCCAGGAAGTGAAGAGATTAAAATTAGGTACTTTACCTAAGTTAAAAAAATAAATAAATAAACCAAAACTAAAACCCATACCATTGAGTCGGTTGTGACTCGTAGTGACCTTTTAAGACAGAGTAAAAGTGCCCCATAGGGTTTCCAAGACTGTAAATCTTTATAGAAGCAGACTGCCCCATCTTTCTCCTGCAGAGTGGCTGGTGGGTTGGAAACTCACCTTTTGGTTAGCAGTAGAGCCTTTTAACCACTGTGTCACTAGAGCTAAAAAGATTAAAGGTACTTTATAAACCTTAGTAATGGTTAAGTAGGTTACCTTTATATGCAAATCACATTTTGATGAAAATATGAGGTCCTGTTGAGCAATTTTGAGAAGTCTAGATATAACTTCAATGAGACCATACTTTTTAATATTGCATATTGCCTTTTTTTCCCAAAAAGGGAACTTTGAATATTACAGTAATTGAGAAATTGCAAGAGAAGAATGCCAAAGATAATAGCAGACCAAAATGAAAAGAGGTCGGTCACGGGTGAAATGAGTGAGAGTGATAACTACAGTAACTTAAATATTGAATAGGAAACCAGTAAGCTTTGATTGATTTTCTTTTTCCTCTCCTACTTGAAATGATAATTGTTATGTTTAAAAAATAGGGGAATCAATTCACATTTAGTAAATTATGGGCTTCTCCCTTAAGATGTGAGTAAGAATTTTATCTTAAATATTTATTAATTTTTAGTATTGATTTTTCTATGAGCACCTGATGACAAAATTTAACAAATGTACAGATGAAACCTCTTAATAACAAAGCATTTATGGATATTCTTGGGAATAGTCTAATTTTTACCCTTTAAAAAATAATTTGACATAACATTTTTGAGATTTCTCTGTAATTAGGCTAGGGGATCTTATTCTTCCTGATTTGTCGATGTGTGCCAGTCTTCTCAGACACATGGTAGACCTGATTTTTTCCATCTTTCCATGAGGCACAGCAAATTGTGTATTCCATCAAAATCCTAGAGTACTCTTATCTGAGTAGAAAAACAGAAAATGGCCTTTAGCTCCACCAGTGCTATTTACTACCAAGTATATTTTAGTTGGTTTGGTCGCTAATAAACTGTAATTGCTCTTTGATATACATTCATTGTCTCTCAATTTTTAATTGCCTACATGTATTTTCACAGAGTTCTATGAAGTGTAGCTTTCTTCATTCAATATGTCTTTACTTGCTACTGGAAAAAGACTCATTCTAAAGTACTTGTTTATTAACCCAACTGTCAGCTTAAGATTTTGTACTTTTCTAGCATTAAAATTAGACATGTTATAATTACTAATTTCTTGAGTAATTATAGTTAGGAACAACTTAATATAGAAATTATTTGTCCAAGTTTGACTTCTGTAGCTGTAGGGAAGTGTTAATGGTCTATTGCAGTGTTATGATAGTTATCGAAGTATGAGATAGAAGAATTTTTCCTAGGAAACTACATCTGAGTTCTGGTGCAGTATCTTACTGAAATCATCGTTATTTTCTCTTTCATAATTTGAGGCTGAAAGTAAGGCAGATTCCGTCTCTCCCGTTTTCTTGATGAGTGTTTGTGAATTCCTTCACCTGTAAAGCAAGAACCTTTCTGGATTTTCCTGAGGAATCCCACAGTTCAAGGAGCTCTTGAAATATGGAAAGTTTGCACATTTGCATCCTCAGAAATAATACACTTATTTAAATTTGGTATTATTAATGTTTTAAATGTTGTTTCCCTACTTTGGAATTCATTAAGATTCCCTTTTCATTAATTACATCAAAAAGGAGTCAAATGGGAAACTTTTTGCTGCTTTGTAGTTGTTCCATGGGTACATTTTCAAATTGTAATATGATTTCTTTACTATAAGTAAGCTAACCTTTAAAAATATATTTCATTCAGTGCTAAGAGATAACACACATAGATTATTTTGCCTAGGGGAAAAAACATTTTCCAGCTACACAAGAAATCCCAGCTTTGTCTAACTGAGGGAAATGGTATTTGTGAGAATAATTTCTTTGCATATCAGATGCAAGAAATTTAGAACAAATGTTGGAAAAGTTGGCATAAATTCCAGTTCAGTTAGGAAGGCTAGTGCACTAAGTAGATCTAGTACAAATAAGTGAAAACTAGCTTGTGTGGAGGCACCTTAATTATAAGCTTTAGGGTGTTTACGTTTTGCATCTAATGCAGCCTTCCTTTAGCCAGAATTATTGTTTCTTACATTCCTTGTTTATTTTGAATAAGTTAGTTAAGAGGAAATACCTGGAAGTGCATAAGTGGTGATTTGGTGAATTCTCACAAGTGAATGAGTAAGTAATGGTGGCACATTTTAGAGTTCATTTACGATTGGTACAGTGTAATACATTATATGTGTCCTCTATAGTTATGACTATTACAGGTATGACTAACTGACCAGAGCATTGCAGAGGTCACAGCCTAGCACTGCAGAAGCCACAACCTAGGTAAAAAGTTTCACAACTTTAAGTTTTCTTTTCTTATATAGAATAGGCAAAAATTGAGCTCTGATTTGGTTATAATGTTCTTTAAACTCTTACCCAGGTTATCACTCACAATAATTCCAACATATTCTGTTTTTCAGTCCTACTGATATAAGAGCATGCTGGGTATGATTTTCAATATATTGCAAAAGTATAAAATTAAGAAAAGATTCCTATGAAATTTTTGCACACTCTGCTAAATGAATTACTGAAATTCCAATAAAGAATTTAAAGAAAAAAACCTAAAAAGCAGTATGGATTTTATTTTTTTCCTCAATCTTTTCACCTCTCATAAATGTCTCAATGAGAGCTATATCTGCAGAGTTAGAAAAGAATATATCCTATAATATTTACCTGATCAGGAAGATTTTTTAAAACGTGGCATCTTGATGTGAGATATTGACTGAGGTTGGCTGGCAGGTTTACTAGCCTGGCAGATGCAGCAGGCTTGCAGTAAATCCATGTGGTAAAAATCCCTGAGAAGTTTTTGATTAAGAAACTTTTATTATCCTTTTAAAATGAAATATACTGGTCATTTTTAAAATGATAAAAACATATTTTATGTTGTCTGAATCTCAGTTTTTGAAATATATTTTAATGAGTTCATTGTATGAAAGTTCCTGGATTTCTAAGATGCTGCTTAAATTATCAGTTCGTAGGCTAGCGTGTCCAGAAAAAATATAAAAGGAAATATAAAAATAAGCCTATTCAGCAAAAATAATAATAAAATGTATCTTAAACCAGAAAACTTACATTGAAAGAAGAGTTAATACTGTTATTTTTTTAATAAATGTAATCAGTGATTTAAAGCTATAATAATATAATAAACTAGGCTTAATGGCAAAATTAAAGAAAATATATTTTCAAATAACAAATTAAGAATAAACATATGCTTTTTAAAAGACAAACTAAAATTGTGAGATGGTTTTTAAAAAATGCATTCCAGGTAACTTTTCTACTTAGTAAGAACAATGTTAATGTAAAACATAATGTGAAGAGACTGTTACATAATAAGCAATTTTATTGGGGAAATGAGTTTAGAAATAATATTTTATATGCAAGTTCACAATTAAAGTAAGTGTTAATAGTTCATTGAGAATGAAATTTCACAAATGGTACCCACTTTCTCAAAAAGCCACATACTCAGTGAATATATTATCTCTTTCTTTGGATGTTTTGTTAACTACTCTTATTAGTAAAAAGTTAATGTATCACCCTTCTTGAATTTTGCTTAAAAGTTGGTGTTTATCCCAACTAGACTTTGGTTTTGCCTTATATAAATGAGTGTTTTTAAACTTCTTGATTTAATGATGTAAGAGCAGAGGTTAAAAGAGATCTGTCTCAAATTGATTTCTGGTTAGTGTTGAAGAATAGTGATGTGCCTGTATACCCTCCCAAATTAAATTTAATTAAAAAAAAAAATATCCACAACACTCCAGTAAACAAAACCTGCTTCTTAACTCACTGAGACCCTGTGTTTTACTCCACAATTTCAGGAGAAGCAGCTAAAACAATCGGCATCATTCTTCACCTAGATAATGCTTTCTCTGCAGCTAATAGCTCCTTGTTCATCAAGGAAACAAATGTGCATGGAGGTGACATGCTCTTCACCCACTGCTCTTTGTTCGAGGGTCCCTCAGACTGATTGTATCAGCCTCAGCACTGACAAATATCCCCCCAAACTTTAACACTATGTTAAATTGAGTTATGAGGTTTTAAGGTTACACTTCTCTGGCTGAAGGTTGATTGTCTCTGAGAGATAAAGGAATCGTGTTCAGTGATAACAGGATCTTTAACATGGGACAGTCCTGGTTATTGAACTCAGAGCTCTTTGGTTACTTGGTACTGTTATTTTTTGTCCGGGGAGTAACTGGCTAGTAAATTGGTGATTCACCACTCTCCACCCCTTTCTCCAAAGATATGTAGAAAGATCTACAAACATTCTTACAGATGAAGGGACGAAACAACTCAAATAGAACATCTCCTTGAAATATGCTATCCCTTAGGGTATACCAACTACTAGAAGCAAGAAGGGCTCAGTTCTTATATGCCCTTCTCCTGGCAGCATGACTGTTTAGGAGGGTCCGAGAATACAAAATATAAAATGCTACCTTTCTTTTTCCCCCTGCCCTCCAATGTCTTGTTCATACTGTTTAATCTCTGTTACTGTTTGTTTGTTTTGTTTTGTTTTTTATAAGTGATCTTTGGATTATGCTCTAAAATTAGAAATTTTAGACTTGCTATTCAAGCAAAATTTTAAGCTGTAGGTTTTGTTGGTAGGAGTGATGGTGACAGTTCTTTATGCCAGTTTTTGCAGTTCCAATCCAGCATGCCAATCCATAAAATGCCTTTGTGTAAAACTACAGAGTAATGGTAAAATAAAGCCTGTCTGATGAATTGTAAATACTGGATTATTTCTCTAGAGCATATGAATTTAAGAGAACTATTATGAGTGGAGGAGCTCTGGTAGCATAGTGCGTAAGGTGCTTAACTGCTAACCAGAAGGCTGGCGGTTCAAACCCGCCAGCCACTCCTCGGAAGGAAGATGGGGCAATCTACTTCCGTAGTGACACTGCCTCCGAAACCCAAGGAGGGGTCGCTATGAGTCGGATCCGACTCAGTGGCACATAACAACAACAACAACAACAACATTATGAGTGGAATTGACAATAGCACAGAGAAAAACGTTAGTTTAGCTGCATCCTAGAAATACCAGGGAAAGCCCTATTTCGGCAGAAGTGTTTGAACAAACATATAATACCATCCTACAAAAGATTTACTAGCTTAACATTCATTACCAACAGTGACAACCAGCACCTAACTGAGTACATAGCATTTTACAAGGTGAATTAATAGTACCTATTTTGTATAATAAATTTATTGAATGCCTACCATGCCCCAGACATGATTATCTCTAATCATTATTACTACTATGCAGTGTAGGTATAATTATTCCCATATTACAGATGAAGAAACTGAGCATCAAAGAGATTAACTAATTTGCCCAAATCCTCAGCTAATAAAGTGGCAAAACCATAATTTGAATAAGTCTATAACTGCAAAGTCCATAATCTTTCCAATACATCACCCACACTGTCTCACAGGAAAAAAAAAAAAAAAAGCAGCGTTTGTTTTTTACTCCTCCAGATCCTTGTTTAATAGCATATGTCTCTATGCTCTGGGGTTACTTGAGAAAGCAATAGTTCATTAGTAATAGCTGCCATTAATTGAGCACCTACTCTCTGCCAGGTATTGTGCTAGGCACTTACTCAATTTCTTATAGTCATCTTTTAAGTTCAGTATTCAAATTAATTTAAAACTGTATACATTTAAATAGTCACGTATTGTTAGTGGCTACCATATTGAAGAGTGCAGTTCAAGAAAAACGACTACTTCTTAACTAACTGGAAATAGTATTTCAGAAACTGCTTGAGTGACAGATAGGATGGAAGTTGGGTGGGGAAGGGAGAGAGGTAAGGAAGGCTCAGGGATAGGCTGTGGCTGAGGAGGTCAGAAGGGCGAGGCAGGTAAGTAGCCAGAAGAGCCCTCTAATAAACTTACGTGAGAAGCCCAGAGAAAACAGGGTGGGGGAGGATGGAGAAGGGAAGTGACCTGGTGAAGTGCTTTGGAGAAGGGCATTAGAATCCACAGTTAATGGATTTGCACAGATTGAAAAGTAAATAAAAATCAGCATTTTTTTTTGTTCAGTATTCATCCACTATAAATCATTATTTGACTTTTTGATGAGTGGTGTTGGGGTAAGTTGTTTAAATGTTACTGTGATGTTTGTAGAAGCTTACAAGGCTCTCATCCCCTGAACTCTCAGAGCTCCTGATTCTTAGGGCTGTATGTTTCAGGGGAGGTATCATTTATTCTTACATAAGTGTTCATTAAGTAATATAGATCATTTCCTTGTTTCACATCAGTGCCCTATCTAACTTTTCTCAAGAAATAGGTTCTCAAACACATTTAAATTAAAAAAAAAAAAAAAAAATTAAGGTGCT
>NW_006921672.1:5990245-5990904 GCF_000298275.1 Orycteropus afer afer
TCACCTATCTATCCGTCCATATACCCATGTTTGCTTTCACTGACAACTCAGTACTGTATATGCAAAAGGGTTCATATTTGTTGTCTGTACTGCCCTAAATGGGCAATATTTTTAATAAGAAAAGAGAAATGAAGGTATAGATAGACTGAAACTCCAGTCTGAAAACTAGGATTTGTTTTCTGGTGGGTAAGTTAGTCTCTTGAGCTTTATGCCTCTGTCTATGTAAATATTTAAGTACATCTTAGTATTGTAGCCATCAGGTGGAAAAATGCATATTTAAACATTTTTTTTTGAAAAGAAATCATCAGTAGTTGCTCTATAGTTTTAACCCTAATGGCCCATTCTCCATGCCCATAAACCCTTTGCTTGTGTAGTTTCCTTATCATACACCTTGTGGTCATCACTTAAAATGGTTCTTTGAGGAAAAAAGGCATTTTAGATTGAAGAGCTCTATAAGTTCCGGTTGTTGTTGTTATGTGCCATTGAGTTGGACCCGACTCATAGTGACCCCTCCTTGGGTTTCCAAGGCAGTATTCACTACGGAAGTTTCCAAGGCAGTATTCACTACGGAAGTAGATTGTCCAACCTTCCTTCCGAGGAGTGGCTGGTGGGTTTGAACCGCCAGCCTTCTGGTTAGCAGTCAAGTGCTTTAGGCACTA
>NW_006921672.1:5991404-5997440 GCF_000298275.1 Orycteropus afer afer
AGCAAACATAGTCCCTTTTTTTTTTTTTTTTTGTCATTTCTACTTCCCTAGCTTTGAAACAAGTGAATTCATTGAATTCATTTAAGGAATAATAAACGACAGCAATATTTTGACAGGCATCTTAATTTGTTTTGCCCATGGTAAAACAAATGCATTTCTGTCCATTTTGGGATAGTGCTAGTAAAGAGAGCAGGCTGTATGTACAAGGATGTTCATCATGGGGTTGTTTTTAATAGCCAAAAAAATGAAAAGTAAGTGAAAGGTTGGATTATTGATGCTTTACATTCTTGGAAGAATCAGTAAGTATTACACCACTAGTATAACTATAATTATTTTCAAGTTTCTCCATATTCTCCTTGGAACATGGAGATGTACAGTGTTTGTACACAAGGATAGTATATGTGTCTGTGTATGTGTGCTGTTTTGATGATGCAAAGTGTGTGTAAATTAATGAGCAATTTACCTTTTTTAATGAGTTATTTGTGATATTAAGTCTATTCTGATTATAAGTATCTGGGAGAGCTCTTTTTTTTGACAGGTATTCTTAAATAGAAGCATGCTTTGGAAAAATATGCTTTGCTTTTTGTTCCATTAAGAATACAAATTAATTTGCCTAAGGCACTTGACTGCTAACCAGAAGGCTGGCAGTTCAAACCCACCAGCCACTCCTCAGAAGGAAGTTTGGGCAATCTACTTCCGTAGTGAAATGCCTCAGAAACCCAAGGAGAGGTCGCTATGAGTTGGGTATGACTTGACGGCACATAACAAGAACAAATAATACTTAAACGTCTCAGATACTTCTTATTTTTGTTTAACACTTATAATATACCTACTCTTGTACAACATACCAAGAACTGAAATCTGAAAACAGGCTTGAAGCATTTTCTGTAGGAAAACATGGGATTCTGACACTAATCTGTATATTAATCCAGCAAACACTTGATATCTAGTGTGTGTCAGACATACCTAGGCACTGGGACAGTAAGTAAAACATGACTCTTGTCTCCAGGAAATACCCAGTCTAGTTGGAAAGACAATATATGAACAAATAATTTGAATATTGCAGAGTAAGCACTAAAAGTAAAGAGTGTGCGTGATGTTATAGAAACATAGTGTGGGGAGCAATAGCTACACCTGGAAAGGGAACTGGAGATCAGGGAAGGCCTCTCAGAGGGAGTAATATTTGAATTTTGTCTTCAGTGATCAATAGGAATTTATCAGACGGATAAGAGTTGGGCAGCAGTAAGCAAAAGAACGTATTATGTGTTGGGCAAAAGTGTAGGAAAATGTAGAAAATCAATATATATCTTGGTACTAACATTCCAGAAGGAAATTGGGAAAAAAGGAAACAAAAGCTTAAATATGTATGCACTTTGACCTAGCAATTCAACTTTTTGCAAGGTACTTTAAGAAAATAAATGTACATGAAGATGTGTAAGGATGTTCATTGCAGATTTGTTTATAAAAGCACATAGTTGGAAACAGGCTAAATATTAAGGAATTTATTAAGCTACTACCATATAGTGGAATATATATAACCATTAAAAATGATATTTCTGGAGGAGCAATGATTAGGGAAAGATGTTTTATATTTAATTTAGTGGTTTATTACTATATTAACACATGAATTTATTACTGTTTCATACTTTATTAAGCAAAAATGTAAAGTTATAAGATAGTACATACAACCTCTCATTTTTTGAAATATGTGTGTATGTGTATTTAGGAAAAAAAAGGCTATAATGTTCTTCACCAGAATATTTTTGGCATGCTTTTATGTGTAAGTTTTATATGTTGTTGTTGTTATGTGCTGTTGAGTCGTCTCCGACTCATAGCAACCCCTCCTTGGGTTTCCGAGGCAGGATCACTACGGAAGTAAATTGCCCAATCTTCCTTCCAAGGAGTGGCTGGTAGGTTTGAACCACCAGCCTTCTGGTTAGCAGTCAAGTGCCTTAGGCACTATGCCACCAGAGCACCCAAATTTTATATAGTGGACATGTATTATTTTTATACTTAAATAATAGATGTTACATTTAAAAATCTCAAAAATGTGCACAGCCTTAGACCTAAAAGTTTCACTTCTAGGAACTTTTTAAGGAAATAAATGGATATAGCTCCTAGATCATCAGGTAATTGGAAGAAACTTAAATATCTAATTACATGTAATCAGTTTAATAAATTATGGTACATCCATATGATGGAATGCAGTACAGCCATTAAAAATCCTGTTGTCAGGAAAAGAGTTACTATTGTCATGAGAAAATTTTCCCGGTACTAAAACTACATTAGCTAACACTTAAGTACACTAGAGCTCATCTACCAGTCTTATAAGGCATTTCTGCAATTTGTTCTCATTAACTTAGCTTGTTTCTCCCTAGCTTTGTTTTACTGTTGTCTGTAACCTTAGTGATGTCACTGTCTTCCTTCTTCCAAGTTGTGACAGGCCCTGCTAATGGTCTACCAGCATCCATGCTCCCTTATTTTTCAGTTACAGAACCTGATTTTGTCCAGAGGGGCTGAAAATATTTGCCTTCTTTGACAAACTTGCACTAAGGTGGCTTTGAGACAAAGTTCTGGCCATTGAGATGTTAGTTGAAGTCACTGAAGAAACTTCCCCTTCCAAACTAGAAAAGCTAAGAGAGTTCTATGCCCTGCTTTCTGTATCTTCCCAGTCTGTCCCTTTACCTTCTCTCTGGCTGTAATTTGGTCATGCTGCCTAGACACACGGCAGCCATATGGAACATGAGCCAGTGAGCATAAGGGTGAGGGGAGCACAAGGGAATTGCCTGGCTCTCAGAGGGCATCCTTGAGCAGCCTTACCAAACCTGAACTGCCTCCTGACAGTACAGTCCTGACTTGTAAAAGAAGTAATCATAGGGAATTTAGTTTAAGCCATTGTAAATCAGGTTTTCTGATTCTTTCATCTACACACTACACACATTTCTAACTGATAATTTACTAACATGAATGTTAAGAAAGGCCTGTTCCTGGGATTTTTGTTGTTGTTAATGTTTTTTCATTCCATTTATCTATACTCCTTATTTCCCAGTTTCATTTATCATTGATAGAATATATTGACTTAACTTTTTAGGCCACTTATTGATCAATGGCTTCTGGAGCAGCTTTATTTAAGGCCAGGCCCTGGATAGGCAGAGAAGTGAGCAGAGAGATTAGGAATAACTAAGGGAGCCAAACTGATCTGTCAGTTTGTTGTCCTGTGGTGGCTTGTGTGTTGCTATGAGGCTGGAGGCTATGCCACTGGTTTTGCAAAATGCCAGAAGGGTTACCCATGGTGGACAGGTTTCATTGGAGCTTCCAGACTAAGAAAGACTCAGAAGAACGGAGAGTCCCTGCATTCTCAAACAACTGACCAGTGAAAACCTTACGAATAGCCATGAAACACTGTCTGATATATTACTGAAAAACTTTATGAATAGTTCTGAAACATTGTCCAATATAATGCCGGAAGATGAGCCCATCAGGTCTGAAGGCACTCAAAATATGACTGGGGAAGAGCTGACTCCTCAGAGTAGAGATGACCTTAATGATATGGATGGAGTAAAGCTTTCAAGACCTCCATTGGCTGATGTGGCATGACTCAAAATGAGTAGAAACAGCTGCAAACATCCATTAATAATCAGAACATGGAATGTACAAAGTATGAATCTAGGAAAACTGAAATTTGTCAGAAATGAAGTGAAACCCATAAACATCAATATTCTAGACATTAGTGAGCTGAAATGGTTTTGGCCATTTTGAATCAGACAACCACATGATCTACTATGCAGGGAATGACAAATTGAAGAGGGATGGTGTGTCATTCATCATCATAAAGACTGTTTCAAGATCTGTCCTGAAGTACAGTGCTGTCAGTGATAGGATAATATCCATATGCCTACAAGGAAGACCAGTTAATACTACTATTATTCAAATCTATGCACCAAACACCAAAGCCAAAGATGAGGAAATTGAATTTTCTATCAAGTTCTGCAGTCTGAAATTGACCAAACATGCAATCAGGATGTGTTGATTATCACTGGTGACTGGAATGCAAAAGTTGGAGACAAAGAAGAGTCACCAGTAGTTGGAAAATATGGCCTTGGTGATAGAAATAATGCTGAAGATCACATGATAGAAGTTTGCAAGACCAGCAACTTACTCATTGCAAATACCTTTTTTCAACAACATGAACGATGGCTATACACTGGAGTTTGCCAGATGGAGTACACAGGAATCAGATTGACTACATCTGTGGCAAGAGGCAATGGAGAAGCTCAGTGTCTTCAGCCAAAACAAGGCCAGGAGCTGATTGTGGAACAGACCATCAACTGCTCATATGCATGTTCAAGTTGAAGTTGAAGACAATTAAAACAAGTCTGTAAGAGCCAAAATATGACTCGACAGCACCTAACAGCAACAACAACATTGATCAACACTTTACTATTCCAAGAATAGTAAAATTGGTGATATCTCAGAAATATTAGAAGACAGAGCCTTTATCAACTTCCACCTCATTTAAATAACAGGAGGTTTTAGTCAGTATATTGTTATTGTTGTTGTTAGGTGCTGTCAAGTCGGCTCCGACTCATAGTGACCCTGTGTACAACAGAACAAAACACTGCCTGGTCCTATGCCAGCCTCACAATCCTTGCTATCCCAGAGCCCATCGTTGCAGCCATGTGTCAATCCATCTCATTGAGGGCCTTCCCCTTTTTCATTGACCCTCTACTTTACCAAGTATGATATTCTTTTCCAGACAATGGTCCCTTCTGACAACATGGCAAAGTAGGTGAGATGAAATCTGGCCATTCTCACTTCCAAGGAGCATTCTGGCTGCACTTCTTCCAGGACACATTTGTTAGTTCTTCTAGCAATCCATGGTACATTCAGTATTCTTCGCCAACACCACAGCTCAAAAGCATCAACTTTTCTTTGGTCTTCCTTATTCATTGTCCAGCTTTTGCATGCTTATGAGGCGATTGAGAATAACACAGCTTGGGTTAGGCACACCTCAGTCTTCAAAGAGACATCTTAGCTCTTCAGCACTTTAAAGAGATCTTTTGCAGCAGATTTTCCCAGTGCACTACATCACCTTTTTTCTTGACTGCTGCTTCCATTGATGTTGATTGTGGAACCAAGTATTTTGAAGTCTTTGACAACTTCAGTCTTTTCTCCATTTATCATGATCCTGCTTATTATTGGTCTAGTCAGTATACAGTAATCAATAAATAAAACTCATATTCATACTCACACTCCATTAAATATGAACCCACTTAGTGTCTTGCCTTTTCTCAAGGCCTAGAACTCTAAGGGGGCCAGAGCTGATACCTTATGTTTGCTGACTGTAGCCTGGAAACCCTGATGTGTTAACCTTGTCATTGACTGTGGCCAGTGTCATATGCTGTTGTCCACTAGAATCAACTGGGGAATATCAGCCACAGTAGATCCTCCCACTTGGTATTTTCATTGCTTGCTTCCTGGGAAAATAGCCCAAAGACTATTTCTTCTGTGTATATTTCTGTTTGGACCCTCTGAAGATAATAATAGGTCAGCATGGGACCTCGTGCATTCATACCATTCTCACTTCTTTTGATTCTGTAGCACTTACACACTTTTGGCTTTTATGTGGTATCTCATCATGGCCAAATAATTTTTCATATGATAACTAAAATCTGAAAAAAAAATTTTGTCCATTTTTGGAAGAATAAATTTTTCTCATCAGAAACAATATGCTATTTATATGCTTTTTATAACTTACAAAAGTTTATAGAGCATTTCACTTATTGTTATTTCATTTAATCTTCCCAGTAATTATTTGAATGCATGTAGTACTAGTCCCAGTTTATAAAACAGAGTATGGACTCAGAGATACTGTGATTTGCTTATGGCTACGGCCGATAATTAGCAAAACTAGAACATAAATATCCAGCCCATTCTTTCTGTTATTCCTTAAATCCAGTAAACGTCCCTTTATTATAGACTTTACTAATTTGCCCCTTAAAATGAACCACATATCAAATGAAAGGGTTATATATA
>NW_006921672.1:5997540-5998240 GCF_000298275.1 Orycteropus afer afer
CCTGTATAGCTTATTAGAGTTTAAAAATCTTGTTTGCATGCATCACCCCATTTAACCCTCAGAGTAATCTTGAATGAGCAGTATCCTTATCTGATAGGTAAGGAAACTGAGCTTGAGCTTTGCCTGGCATCATGTATTTTCATGTAGCAGAGCTGGAACCCAAACAGAAGCCAGACAATTGCAGGGTATGAGTACGCTGAACTCAGTGTTGCCATGGTGGTTTCTCAACCTTCAACTCACTCTGCAATGATAAGTACAGATACCACAAAGAAATGTAATACTTTCATATGTGGTTTCCAGTTTTCAAATTAAGAAATTGAGGCACAAAGGAGTTGTCAAATATGAGTCATCAAGCTTCTGGGTTCAACTTCCAATTTGCAGGAAAAACAGGACAGAAGAACTTGTTAAATGAACTGCCCTGTCAATGTACCAAATCTGTGTGACTAATATGACAGCATCGAGGATGAGAAAGACATAGAGAGGTACATGGGAGGTACAGACAACAAATATGAACCCTTTTGCACATATAGTACTGCGTTGTCCATGAAGGCAAACATGGGTATATGGGTGGACAGGCTGTACAATTAGGTATGTCTATCAAATGGGGACTGTATCCAAGAACATATATAGGGTCGGCAGACAATGGTCCTATAAGTTTATGTGAATGATCAGAATTCCCAGGTGTATAGTAGAGCTGACA
>NW_006921672.1:6007811-6010583 GCF_000298275.1 Orycteropus afer afer
CAATTAAAAAAAAAAAAAAAGGAGAACAAGACTATCCCTGCCCTTGGTGACTTACGACTTATACATAGATTTATGTGCAACTCTAAAGAAGGGGAAGAAGCGCTGGTAGCATAGTGCCTAAGGCATTTGACTGCTAACCAGAAGGAAGGTTGGACAATCTACTTCCGTAGTGATACTGCCTCGGAAGCCCAAGGAGGGGTCACTATGAGTCGGGGCGGACCCGATGGCAGTGAGAGTTGAGTTATAATGAAAGTGGTTATTGTTGTTATGTGCCATGGAGTTGGTTCTGACTCAGAGCCACCCTGTGACAACAGAATGAAACACTGCCCAGTCCTGCACCATCCTCACAATTGTTGTTGGGCATTTGAGCCCATTGTTGCAGTGACTGTGTCAATCCATCTCATTCAAGGTCTTTCTCATTTTCATTTTTACTGGCCCTTTACTAAGTGTAATGAAGGTAGACTATGGTAAATTCTGTAATGTGGTAAGAGAACAAAGGAGTGTAAACTCACCTTAAGTAGGAAATTCTAGGGAAACTTCGAGAAGGAAGTGGGCCTTGAAGGGCAATCAACAGTTTAAAATGATAATTTTAAATTTAAAGATAATTCCAGGCAGATAATGGAACATAAGTAAAGATCTGAAAGGAGACATCAGAGGGCTTTCTTGGGTAGAGTTCTATAGTTGAGTGCGGCTGGAATACATACTGCTCAGGCAGAAGGAGGAGATAAGCCTAGGAATATAGTTTGGGTATGAATTATGAAAATTATGTTTGCACTTTATTTTTCAGGTGGTCAGCACCTATGGAAAAAAATTTGTCACAGATTAATGTGATCAAATCTATGTTTTGGGAAGATCATATAAAGGGAGGATTGGAGAAAAGGTTAGGAGGCTCTTACTTTGGAGTTGGCGAGCAGTGGTAAGGACTTCTCCATGTCACTGGTGAGAGAGGAAAGAGAAGGAATGGGTTAGAAGAACATTTTACCTATTAAAATGATGAAAAGAGCCAATGCATGGGAGTGAGTCCAATTCCAGGCCCAACAGTAGAAAGACCTGCATGCAGAAAACCTATCCCAGGGCAATGCACTCACCTACTCCAGGGAGATACACCCCTAGAGCAATTGGCTATGGGGCACCATTCGCATAGAGGGATAGCTGGACAGACCAGAGTGCGCAGTTAAGAAGGGCACAGGGAGGAGGCAGTCACAGGGATAGGAGTGGGGGAGAGTTTATTATGGTCGGAGATGGTCATCAGGGCGTGAAATCAAATGTACACGAACTGTTGAATGTAAAACAAATTTTGCTCTGTAAATTTGCACCCAAAGCACTACAAAATTTTTTAAAACATCATGAAAAGTAGGGATGAACTGGACCATCATACTTGAATGTGGAATGTTTTTCCTTGAAAATCTTTTGAAATAAGGTTGCTAACCATCTCTGCCTTGAATGTTTTACATGTTTATAGTTAGGCAGGTAAGGAACTGGCCCAAATGATTTCTTGAGGAACTGTTCTCTGCTTTTGAGTAAATCATAAATGGAAAACACATACAAATAGGTATCTCTTTCTGCAGTCTGGTTAGATTATTATTTATCTAAGTCCCTTGCTGCTTTTTCTCCATCCTGCTGCACTGTTAACTGTTTTACTGAGTAGTATAACATATTCCAAAAAACACTGGAGAAATTCTGAGACCTTACCTATCAGAGTTTTCATTATTTGGATGCTTGCCATTGGCTCATGTGGCCGAGGTCTGAATTCACAGATATCCGGTAGAAACAGAAAACACTAGATGTGTAATGAGTTTGATGATCACTGTGTTCTACTCTTCCTTGGCCAGCATGATAACAGGATTGAATTAGAGTTTTAAAGTATCTATGGATTTTCTTTATTATTGCTCTTTTAACTGGCAGTAACTACAGATAACAAGAAATGTTTTTTCTTTTGATACAAAAAAGTTTGCATTATTTTTCCTTTCTGCCTGGGTTCCCATGGCCTTAAAATTTTTAAGAGAAGCTTACTTTCTTGTCTATACTATAGTAGCTATTTTTTTTTTTAGGAGTCACGAAGTTCAGCCCAAATAATTTATTTTTGTTATTTAACATTTATAAGTGTGCTGGGCACTGTGAGTTTCTACTTTATAGGTTTTTATAGCAACCTTATTTCCAGAAGAGTAATGGAAAATTTTACTTTTGAAAAACATCCTTATCTAGAAATATCAGTTTAATTTTAAGGTAATATTATTGATTTATTTAGCTCCAAGTAGAGGCTTCCTTAAGGTATACAAAGAACCTATAGGATCATTTAATACATACTCAAGACCAGGTTGTTTTTGTTTTGTTTTTTTCTGATGACTTGTTTTTGCACTATTGCTTAGTCATTTGTGGTTCACAGGCGACTATTGCCTGGAATAATGGACATTATCGATAGGAAACCCTTCCTACTTTCCTTTTGGCATTATTTTTGTACCTGGATTATTTTGTATGACTTTGGGTCTCTTACCTCATGAAATATCCAGGTAATTTTGTTTCTCAGCTTTTCCACTTATTGATTACTAAAAGACTATGGGTTATTTGTCCATTCAGCATAGAGTTACATGCTTTTGGTAGTTGATTTTCATATGTTGTTGTTGTTGTTAGGTACCATCGAGTCATTTCCGACTCATAGCGACCCCATGCACAGCAGAACAAAACACTCTCCGATCCCACGTGAGCTCCATGATCCTTGCTATACTTGAGCCCATCATCACAGCCACCATGTCAATCCATCTCGTTGAAGGC
>NW_006921672.1:6011382-6012887 GCF_000298275.1 Orycteropus afer afer
CATTTGAACGACAGCCTCCTGGTCAAGGTACAGGTTCCTCATGAGTACAGTCAAGTGTTCAGGAATTCCCATTCTTCTCATTGTTATCCATAATTTAATTTTCATATAAGGAATACTTTTAGATATTTGATCATAATCCTTCTTAGCAGGATCTCAAAATTTTATTAAAAGATGGTAGTCATTTCAAAGACAACATTCAGAATTTTAATATTACTTTTCTAATCATTGTGGAGCAACATCATTGGCTACCATGATCTGCTGCTGTTTCTTATGTCTGGAATGTACTGATGAGGAAATTAATTGACTACTCCAAATTTCTCAATATTTCCCAACTAAGAAAGGCTCCACTTATTCTTTCATATGAACTTAAATGTTAGAAGTTTCTTAAATTCTACAAGCTCTAATCCAAAACTGGCAAACTGGTATCCCTCAAATAAATTCATTCCTCCAGTGAATTTTATTTGGCCCATTTTGTTTTTAAATTTTTAAAAATCATTTGCCAATGTATTTTAAAAAGTAAATATTTCACATTAAAAATTCATACTTTTATGGATATTTTGAAAAAGTAGAAGGTGAGGCTACTCCCCCATGTATAGTACTTCCTTGCCATTTTAACTCACAGCTCATTGAAATCCTTCCAAGCTTTACTTTTCAACTCCTCTATATCAGTGAATTTTTTTGTGTGTTTGGTAGGGTAAAGGTTAAGCTGCTATAACAAAGAAGCCTCCAAACGCAGTGGCTCAAACAATATATAGTATTTTATTTATTTCTCATGTAAGAGACAGAGACACACAGCTCACTTCTGCTCCTCAGAGTCATCCGGGGATCCAGGGTAGTGGGGCAAGTCCTGCATCCTCAACAATGGCCTACTGTGGTCCCAATCATTGTCCTTTCTAGTCACCATCATTTTCCAGCCAATGGAAAAGAAAGAGCATGGAAAGGCAAGGGTTAACTTTTTAAGTACATATCTAAGAAATTGTATTCATCACTTCTTTTTGTATTTCATTGGCAAGAACCTTACTACATTACCACACTAAGTCACAATGCAGGCTGTGAACTACAATCTCTGACTGGATAGCTGGGTGCCCAGTATGAAAGGCATAAAGGAATTTGCAAGGACAGCCAGCCAAGTCTACCATACTCTTCCATACCTTTAAATTCAGGGCTATTGAAAGGGTGTGGCAAGTGAAGATTTTTCCCAAAGGAAATTCCTCAGGCAGTGAGAGGATCTTGGTCTTTATGCCCAAGGCCTTTTCTGTAAAGGACATTTGAACCTGCAGTGGCCTAGAAACTACTGAGACTCAAATGTAACCCCACACTCCTGATTGCCTGCCTGTTGCATTCCTGTCTATTTCTTTTATTTTTTCACTGTAAGAAAACCATCAACAACAAAACTCAAGATCTCATTTGTTCTAGAGTCTTTCTTTCAAATGTTATTCTTACCGTTATGTGTATTTATGGTCTCATTTAAACTTTAAAGGTTCATTTTTCTCTTTTTTTTTTTT
>NW_006921672.1:6014469-6034577 GCF_000298275.1 Orycteropus afer afer
GTGCATATATCTGTTCTTGTCATGGCTCTCACTTCTTTAGGGTATATACCTAGTAATGGGATGGCTGGGTCAAATAGTATTTGTATTTCCAACTTTTGAAGGAATCGCCATACTGCTTTCCACAATGGTTGTACCATTTCAAGATGATTTTTATATTAAATTGGGGATACTCAAGTCTTTGGTCTCTGAACACATTGAAGCTAATAATAAAAAACTTTAATTTTCAAGATAACAAAAATTTTTTAAAGAACAATTATTAGTATAAATACAACCATTTATATTATACCTTCATGATTCCAAGTCCATGAGAGCCTACTGCCTGACTTCTTTTTCTTTTTTTTATTTTAAGAACTTGTTTTACATTCAACGTTACATGTATATTTAGTTTCACTCCCCATTTACCATGTCCAACCCTATCCCAATCTCCTCCCCTTCCTAGCCTGTAACCCTCCCCCTGTGCCCCTCATATTCATGCACTCCTGTTTGTCCTGCATTTCCTCAATTTGAATGTTGGTCCTCTGGTGCCCCGTTGTCTATTGCTGTAAAGGATGTATTACCATAGAGTATGTGGGTGAATCATCCTGGGTTGAGTGGTCTGTGTGTACAACTTGTTAACTATTGGGCCGAGAGCCAGCTCCTGGGGGTGCATTTTATTCCAGGCCAGAGTGTATTCCAGGGCCATAGTATTGGGGGTCTCATCAGATTTCATCTGACCAATAATTCTGGTCATTATTGGATTTTTGGATTTTGTTCCACATTTTTCCTCCCATTCTATCCAGGATCTCCAGATTTGATCCTTTCCTGAGTGGTTTACTGCCTGACTTCTAATAGTGATAGTGGTAACAGCAAATTGTGTAAGTATTCTAGTGTGTCAGAAAAACCAAGTGAATGAAGATAGCAGCTTTGATGTAATTTTAAATGGGACCTCTTAAGTAGACCACCCAGCATGAAATCAAAGTGAGCCAACCTCCCGCTTTGAGTAGAAGATAATTGCTATCTGAGGTCAGAAAGAAATGATGTTCTTGATATAGTATTGCACCATTAGGTGTATTATTGGATTTGGGTTCGTGAGAGTAGAGCTTTCCCCTGAAACATCTGTTCATTGTCAGGGCAGCATGGCAAAAGGAATGGACCAGTGGTCTGTTTCAATATGGCAATTCCTACATAAAGAATATAGAAACACAAATGCCTTCCTTGGCCATTATGAATTATGGTGCTGTATATGAAATCTAAAAATTATTGTTTTGCCTAGTGTGTCATATTGCAAGCTCATTTGCCTTTCTCTTTTTTCTATGGGGTCTTTTACTGATTATTCTTTCTAAACCTTTCCTTTTTATTGATACTTGTATTTTGGATTATTTTTCTCTCAGACCTGTTGATTGCATTTTTTTCTTGATTGAATTCTATTTTATTTTATTTTTGAAGTACTTCAGTTTCTATCTCTACTCTACCGTTTGATTGTTTCTGTGTTTTTGCCAACTTCTATAATAACTTCTAATCTACTACATTTATGAGGGTCTCATGAGAGTTAATATTTTCTCTGCTCTTGTCATTAACTAGCATAAAACATATAAGCATCCTGAAATACCCAACTGGATTCTTATTTGCCTTGTAGAATTATAGTATTTCAGGCCTTCACGAGAGTTATTTACTTCAGTTCTTTCAGTAGAGGTGAGGATACTAAGAGAAAAAAAATCTTAAGTGACTTGCCTGTTACCATTTGTTTTCAGATTTTATCTAATTTTTGGAATGTGACTTTTATTCATGTCTGAGTAGATTTGGATTTCTTTCAAAAGGAGAGTCATAAGAACTTTTTATTTTTTGACCAGCCTACTGATCTAAGTATAGAACTGTGCTTTAACCTTTGAACACTTTGATATCCTCATCCTTAAAGTTGTTCCTACTGTATAACTTGATTTCTTAATTTTATTCTATAAAGTATACATGCTAAGCATTATTATTTAGATGCCATATTTGTGAACTGTTTTTATAAATTTATCTCTAAAAAAAGAAATTAAGGTCCATGATGCAGTGCGGTGAATTATTTGGTATGGCTCTTCTGGCTATAGTGTTTGTAACTCTCACCAGATGACTGGGTGGAACTATACAAATGTGAGGTGCTCGTGACCCACCAAGGGGATTGGATAGCTTGGTTAATAAAGTAAATGTAGTGGGAGGGACTGTGCAAAAAAGGTGTATGGGGATTGGTCAGTTTTGCCATCCCACTAGGCTTAAAATGAGCTATCCCAGAGGCAGAAAGGGGTGAATTTCATTACCATCAAGAAAGAAGAGCCAGGAGTGGAGCACATCTTTCAGATTCAAGGTCCCTGCACTGAACCTCTTGGATCTAGGAGATGAGAGCTATGACACTAGAGATGGCAAGAAACGGTGGCAGAGGCAACAGAACCAAGACACCAGCATGAGACAGAGTTGTGGGCTTCCCAGCCCCTGAAGGGAGAAAGCTGAGAGTCTCCAGGCAGGAAGCTTGCTGGCAGAGTGGGTTGCCTCTCTGGGCAGCTGTTGGCAGAGCTGAAGAACTCTGTAACACTTGCTTAAGCAGGGCAGAGGCCTAGGGATGCAGGACTGAGAAGCCTAGGCCAGAGAGAAGTGTGCTTGTAGCATGGATGAGAAGAGGCTGTCCTAATTAAAAAGAACTGTGTCCTGACTTGTTTCTGATCCTGAATTGTAACCTGTTGATTCTCTAATAAACCCCGTAATTGTGAGTATTGTCTGCAAGTCGTGTGTGGCCACTGCAATGAATTATCAAACACAGCAGAAAAGTAGAGAGTGTTGTGAGAGGGATGGTTGGTGTCAGAATTGGTTAAAAGATTGGAGGGTGGTGGCATGTCTGATCTTTGCCTCATAGGAATCAGCCTTGGGCTGATTCTTGATCCTTCTTCCTCCTTGTGAAGTTAGAGGATGTCAGACGCCACCCTCATGCCCTTTTTGTACTTGATAAATATAGTCTTTATTTGTGCTCATCACTCTTATTTTATCAACATTGAGATAGATTTTTTTTCCTCCATTATCATATAAAGAATTGGTGATTTTTCTAGACTCATTTCCTGTGTGAGTCTTTTTTCTTCATTCAACCTTGTCAACAGATGAATCCCTATGAACATCCATCCAAGTGTAGAGTTTAGGATGACCATTCAGGGTGACTCTAAGGGTGTGACACTGCTTGCTCTTGCATAGACAGTTAGGCCTCAGTGCATCATGGCCAGGATGTGACTGTCAGCCCCATCCATATGCAGGTTGGGCACCTGCTGCCCATTGGATATGATGAGGGATTGGAGAAAGGACCAGATTTGGATTTTTCTCAAAAAGGCTACTAGATAAGATCTGTATGCAAATAAGCAGAGTAGAAAATAAGCAATGATAAGTACAATAAGGAAGATAATGGTTTCAGTGTTGCATGAGTTGAGAGACGAGAGAGCTGATTTTTAGCTGTCCGTAATTGATAGCTCATTCTTACTAAGTGGCCTCTGTTACGTGAATGTTCTTTTAAAGCTCATTTTTAAATAAACAGCCATTGAAGTGTCTGTCAGTTGCTTTGACTGTTTTTTATTCAGTCATTTATCACTGAGGACCTTCTTCTATGTTCTAGGCCTTATTCTAGATGCTGAGGACGGAGATGAAAATTGACAGAATTTCCAGCTACATGGAGCTTATGTCTTACTGGGGCAGATGTATAATGTTGGGCTGTGATGAATGCTCTGAAACAAGAAATAGACAAGAGAATGTCTAAAAAGTATGGCAGTGAGACTGTTTGAGACCACATACTCAGATGAGGTCTCAGAGCAGAGACCTGAATGAAGTCAGGGATCAAGATACACAGACACCTGAGGGAGGAGCATTCCTAGCAGAGGGAACAGAACATATGCAAAGACTCTGCAGTGGAAACCTCTTGGAGACTTCAAGGAATGAGTGAAAAACCTGTGTAACTCCTAAGTGAGTAAAATAGAGTATTAGAAAATGAGGTTGACGAGACTGAAAGGACTAAATCATGGAGGAACTTTTAAGCCATAGTAGGCATTTGGATTTTCTTGTGCCTGTCATAGAAAGGAACTAGTGAGTTCTAAGCAAGAGATTGACATGGTATCATTTACATTTCTGAAAGATTGCTCCAATTGCTGTTTATAGAATAAATTATAAAGGGGAAAGGGGATAAGAGTAGAAGGCGAGGGGTGGGAAGAGAGACCGGAATGAAGTGTATTATATGGTAGATGATTTAGAGGGGTATAGCAAGAAAATATTAGGTCATACGTTTGTATATATAAGTGTATATATATATATATGAGAAGGAGCTCTGGTGGCATAGTGCCTAAGGCATTTGATTACTAACCAGAAGGCTGGAGATTCAAACCTACTGGCCACTTCTCGAAAGCAAAATTGGACTATCTACTTGCGTAGTGATACCACCTCAGAAACCCAAGGAGGGGTCGCCATGAGTTGGATCAGACTCAACTGCAGTGAGTTTGGTTTATTTTTTTAATATATATGAGAAAGTAAGCTTTACTAATAATAATGGATTAATTGTGTTATATGTATTTAGCATAAATTAACATACATATATTATGGTGTCTGATAAAAAATTTACAATTGGGGCAATCAATTTTTAAAAGTTTGAAAACGATTCTTTTCAGTGAGAGATGATAGTGGCTGCTAGTTGACTTCCAATATCTTTTCTTTGGAAATTGTAATAATTATTTTTATTTTTGCGCTTTTATTCCTTTTCTTATCACTGTGTAGCAGTGGTTCTTCTCTCCATAAAAATGAGCTTGCATAAGCCAGCACACACACGCACATTTGCATACAATTTCAGGGTGTTCCCAGATACCACGTTAAGACTCTCAACCATAGAGGATCATTTCACAACCCCCCTCCTACCCAAGGACATAATGTTTGTCCTTTTACCTAAATATTCCACTCCCACATTTTTATTCCTGTTTGTGTCGATCCTAAAATTATTATAAAAGTACAATTTTAAAATTTATTTCTCAAGCTTAGAATTCTGACTTACCAGTGATGGCGATTTCTTTTCATTGTATTTTGCTGTCCCTCCATTTTGTGCCCTTGAACTATCTTGAGGTTCAGAACAAATAATGCCAAATTCAGTATTTCTCTCAGAGGATGGACATCCATTTCTCTCTGTTTCTGGAGTGTTGCCTGGTATACCAATCATACTGTATATTAGAAAAAAGTTCTGTGATAGCCAAACAAAAATTAGAAGCAGTGTTTTATAAATAAGTGATGTGATTTTAGCATGGATCCCAGCCGTCTGGCTATGTGTTGATTGCTTTTGTCAAGAAAGTTTTGTGATGTACTCTTTCACTGTCTGGGTTATACTTCAGGCCCTTGGACAGAAATGGAAATGGAAATCAGACATTTTACAAGTATTCTGCAGAATTCTCTATAATTTTTGTAAGTAATAGAATGTAGCAGGCTTATCTGCTGTCTTTAGAATCTCTACCTAATGGCCCAGGATCGTGGGAACCTTCCAGATTGCTTTGTGATGTCTGTCCAACCCTAGTTACACTTGACATCATAAAACGTTAATCTTTTAAAGATTTGCCTCAGTGCACACTGTAATAATTTCCTACTTAGAGAGTTTGCCCACATACTTTTTTTTTTTTCTTTCCTGTTTGCTTAGCCCTTTGGTTTCAAAGTGTAATTAAAACTAATTGCTGAGAATAAAACTCAGGATGCTGGCCTGCCATGGTGGTCAGATGAGGTATTACTTTTTCTTTAGCGTTGAATTTTTGTAAGAGAAGACAGAAGTAACTTAAGCACAAAGAGCAGGTGACTGAACCTCATAGGTGTGTTCCTTCCAGGCCTTCTTCTACCTGTAATGGCTGTTACATTTGGAGGCAGTAGTGATATTATGCAAATATGACATAAAAGAAAATTGACTACCATTTCATTTCATTTATAAAAGAACATGATGCCTCCATATGTAAATGATGGTATAAAGAAGTGGACACAATTTCTTTGTTTACTTTTTGCTGTTTAACTTTTTGCAATTGATCTTTGTTTTTTAATTATCTAAGAAAGGAGAATGGAAACCCTCTGTGGTTTCAGTTTATTCCTTTTAAAAACATTGTTTGAAGTAGAGAGAAATACTTATAAATTTATTTTAAAGCCAAGTTATATAGTTTTTGCCAGTCCTAATTTGCTTTTAAATCATATATTTGATTTTTTAAAAAATGTGTTCTATGACTTAAGCCAAAACAAGAAGTTTTTGTTTGGGTTTTGTGATATTAAACTTAACAGACACCTCTGTACACACATGTACACATACACACTCCCTTTAACAAAGACAGTACTTCATAATTTAAACTGGTTATACTAACTATGTGGATATTGCCAGTGTCAGCTTTATAATCTGAAGTTTGTAAATTATTAGGAGAGTCTGAATCATAATAGATTGATGCTAAAGGGTAAGATAATTTCAGAATCTTGTGGGAACTTTCTTGTTTCCACTCTTTTATTTCCTCAGAAGAATTTTTCATGAAAGACAGGGATTCGTGACAACTTTCTAATGCAGAGTTGGTCTTTAGTTTTTTGTTTAAAAATGACACGTTGAACATGTGGAGTATAATGCATTTGAAGGTCTGTTGCCAAGCAGCTTGAAACCTAGGGGGCATTGTTGAATTTGAAGGAATTGTGGGTTCAGGGAAGGGGCCAAAAGAAAACTTGAGAAAAATAGAGTAAGACTGAAAGTGTTTTATGATAATTAGAATAAAAATTGGATATCAGAACTTCACGGGTCAGCTTCTGTTCACACATTTAGCTTTCACCTTGCAAAGAAAGGGATGTATCAGGTAATTAGGTCAAATCAATGATTATATATCTTTAACTCAAGTGGAAGGGACTGTAATTGTGATGAAATTTGTCTGAAGGGGAACGCATGGGGAATCTTGTCAAAGGTCACAAGTTCAAAGGGGAAATTAAGTTCAAGGTTCCGTTCCTGTTCACACCCTCCCCTCCCCCAATAGTGCATAGCAAGAAACCAAACAACCAATATTTCTATAAAACAGGTTATTTATTGCATTTTGAAATAAGCAGAATATTTTTCATTCATATTCCTTTAAGGACATATAATTAAAGCAGTCAGACCTCCTTCATGGGGCATTTTCTCCTGAAGCGGACAGAAGGAAAACCTCTGGTAGTATATTTCCTGCTGTTTGGGTTTCTTCTGCTTTGTTGCTGATCACACACAAGGCATCCAGCTGCATGGAATGCAAATAAACAGTCCATTGCCAAGAGATCACATGGCCACGTGTCATGTCCCCTAATGCAAATTTCTGACTTCTTTATAGGATAACAATAAAATATTATAAGTTTAAGATTGGCAGCAATGGGTAGACAACTAGGAAAGTTGTTTGGAGGTCTTTCAAACTCTCTTTCTTTCCTCGATTCAGTTTCCCCTTAAACTTGACAAAGTGGAACCAAAATTCACCCTTGTCTTGGTCATTCTTCTGAAACAAAGGGTCTATTCTCCCTTTTAATGCATGTAGAACTTCCATTAAAGTTGACCGTAAGCTGTTGCATGGGATGAAAAAAGAAAAAGACCTCAAATCTTTTCTTTATCCTGGTATTATTTTAAAAGAACAAACAATAAGAACATAGTTTCACATAGTAGTAAAGAAACCCTGGCTGGAGAGACACAGCCTTCAAAGCCCAGTGGCCTTTAAACATTCTCGGATCCATGTGTAATCCCAATATATTATATTCCATAAGATTGTTTTAGTTAAATGTTTTAAGAAAGAGAAACATGTGCAAGAAATTTTTTATGTAATTGCTTAAGGAAAATCAAGAAAATTTTTGCATCTGTTTAAAAATTATTCTTTTCACTCAATTTGTTATAAAATTTACAATTCATATAGTGATACTATTACTGGTTGGAAACTAAGAAGCATAACTAGTAAGAGGAAAACTGACCAGTCTGTTTTCTCCATTCTTGTGTGGAACTTGTGTGTGTGGACATGCAACCACATGTACCTTGGGGCCCAACAAAATTGGGCTAATGGCTGAACATGTTTAATGTTAAATGTTCAGTGTTCATGTAACAGAACAGAAGTATTTTAAAAAGAAGCACAATGCAAGTAACCAAACCCCAGATGCTTCCTTGGAAAGATTTTCAGAGTATAGATACTTTATACAAAGTAAGACAAGACAGCATTTCATGAAAGCCTACACATTATTTTCACACATGGATTTTCTTGTGTTCTTCATATCTAATGCTTAGCCTGGCTTAATATTCTAGAGTTGTTTCTTGAACAACTCTCTCTTTGTGACAGGATGCATGTGATTTCTGTCTGTAAACTCTAAAGTATTTTCTGAATTTTAACAGAAGAATCATCTCTGACACAGGGCCATGATTGATCAATTATTTTGGGATAAACTGGCCTATGAGTGGAGAAGATCCTAGGAGACAGGTGGGGTTGAGAGGGTTAGGGATAAAGGGCTGGGGCAGTTCACACTTTGGTTAAACTCTGGCAACTAAAATTTCCACCCTGGTAAAATTTAGAAGTTTAAGGAATAACATTGCCATGATATTAATGACCTTTGAGGGCATATAGAGTTCAGAGTTCATTTTCTATTTACAACATCCCTTGCTGCTCCACCTCTTACCCTTCCCCCTCCTTAAAAAAAAAAAAAAAAAAAGCAATCATTTAGGACATTGTGACATTCAGCCTGGCTAATTTTTATACAAAAAATGGAGACAGTGGAAAATATAGCAGTTAAGTATTAGTAATGGATAGAACTAGGGATGCCCAAAGAGGGGAGAGGGTATCTCCTGAACAGTTCAGAGTTCATTCTTTGTTCACATATAATGAAAAGTCTTCAGTTATCAGGTATTTAAACCCAAATCAGCAGTTCCATATCCGTAACCTGAGCTGAGTGTTCCTCCATCTAATGGCCATGCTGCTGTCGTTTGCAGTGAGTTGGGTGACACTCGATTTGTACTCCGAGACGGGAACAGATGGGCTTTCATTGTGAGACTCCGCCTGTATGCAAATGTGAACCGAGTTTCACCCGATCCCGGGGCCTGACCTGACCGTGCACATGCATTTACTCAACGTGGCTCAGCCTGGGGGGGCGGCGAAGGGGGAATAAAAAATGGCAATCGGATAGTACCAGCGGCAGGTCAAGTTTACCATCCGTCTTTCAGCGGGACTGAGATGGCAACACAGTTATTTAGTTTCAGTGTTGATGTGCATTGCAATAAACTCCATCATTTCACCTGTTTATGAACCCAGCCTTGTATAAGATCTCTGTGAAATCAAACAAAGCTGGCAATCAACTCTCTTGTTACCAGCAGAATGGGGATTACAGACTTTTTTAAAAAATAAAACATCTTTATTTTTCCCCCTGCTTCACATACATAAATCAATATTTTTTTCTCGAGCCCTCTTTATTTCTTACTTTGAATTTATTAATTTCTTATTTGGAAGAAACAAAATACATTGTTCTCAAATGCTTTTTGTTTCAAATTAAGAAGTATGATCATTAATGTCAGAATAAACAACCAGCATTTTAGATGTCAACTAACTGTTTTGCATGTGCACAGCAATGTGTAATATCTAATAAATCTTACAATTAAATGTGCAGCCCTTCATTAGAGTGAAAACATGAACAGCTGTAATCATACACATTCTATTGACAGAGAAAAATTTGGTTTCATTTGTAATTTTTCACACTGAGAAAGAATGAGAGATGGATTGGAAACATGAGTGTTTTTGTAACTGTGGGGTTTTTCTTCACATATACAGAAGAACAACAAACCAGTGTCTCTAACTTCAGGGTCTAACAGCAGCTATTTGCTTCAATTTTCTTCTCTCGTGAAAGTAAATTTCTCTTGGGAAACATATAAGCCTTTGGCTAGAAAACCCATAGGACAGACACCCCCAAACTGTAACAAATAATGAATTGATGCATTTCTTTAATACATCTGTTCTTTAAGGGATTCTGTTAACTGATAACTGGAACTGGCGTGAAAGAGTCACTAAGAATACAGTGAAAGTTGATGCATACAGCAAAAACTGCTTTCTGAATTTAGCTTCTGGAAACAAAAGATATCACTTCTGGTTACACATACATATTGCTCAGAACAGTAAGGGGGACCTTTCAAAGTTGTATTTGTGCAAGTGTGGGCAAAGAATGAAGACAGACTTCCCTCAGAAAGGTGCCAGGTTGTCTCTACATAAGGATTCTTCTCCACCTTCCTTATTCCAGCCCTCAGTCCAAGATGCAAGGCCAACATATCAGGACAGTATTTTCAAGCATGGAGAGTTAGGCTTGAAATAATTTCAAATAGAAATAAATGGTCAGGAGTAGAACAAGCATTTGTCTACTAGGCACCTAGTAGTAGCTGACAGAGATAATAAAGAATAAAGAGTTGCATGACAGTGTAGCAGGTATTTAAAAATGTCATACTCCTTTCCTTGGCTATTGAAAATTGATTTGATGGTCTTGCCTGGTCTCTGAATATGTATTTCTAAATAGATGGGAGGTCTTCAGAGGGTATATGTGTGGACATATACGTATATATACATACTGCCACATACATATGTATTTTTATCTGTATATACAGATCCTTCCTTTTACAAACAAGGATTTATGTGAATGCAGAATTTTGTGTCCACATAAAGTTTTGCTCATGAGTGAATTATTGTGGGCTACCATAAGTTAGGGATATCATTTATACTCTTAGAAAATTTGTTTGAGAATTGTCAAGACAGTGCTTACCAGGGAATTCAAAGTTCTAGTGGCCTGGTGCCTAAGGCATTTGACTGCTAACCAGAAGGCTGGCGGTTCAAACCCACCGGCCACTCCTCAGAAGGAAGGTTGGGCAAGAAAGGAAGATTGGGCAATCTACTTCTGTAGTGATACCCCCTCGGAAACCCAAGGAGGGGTCGCTATGGGTTGGATCTGACTCGACGGCAGTGAGTTTGGATTTTTTTGGTTTATTGACTTTAGAAGCAGGGGACTCATCAGATCTAAGTTAACAAGAGATCTTAACAAAATTATATTCTGTCATGAGTAAGAGCCTAGAAGCTTTTTCTTAATATAATGAAAATTAAAATATTTACAATATGAATATTGTTACCAATTTATTAGAACTTCTACTTAATGGTGTTTGCTTTAGTAAAATGATATATTTGCCAAAGTATCTCAAATAAGCTTGAGATTTGAAAATCAACACAGTTTCTTTTTTTAATGTCACATTGGAACTAACACCATGAATTGGGAAGAAAGTGTTTATGTTTTTTTTAAATTATTGAGGAAAAAACTTAGACATCATCATTTAACCCTGATTAGAGTTCTCAGATATCAAGAAAATTATACTTTGTGTATATGTGAACTCCTGTATGGAAAGTGAATTTTCTCTGTAAATCTTCACCCAAATCACAATAAATAATAAAAAAAAGAAAAGGAAAAAAAAAAAAAGAAAATTATACTTTGTGATTTTACAAAATCTGTAAAATAGAAAGTATATAGTTCATTTTTCTCAAATGATTGTGTCACAAAGTACTTCAAATAAGGAGGGGCTGAGCTCAAATATATAAATAATGATAATAATAGCAAACATTGATATGGCTCTTACTATATAACTAGTGGGAGCTCTGGTAGCATAGTGCCTAAGGCACTTGACCGCTAACCAGAAGGCTGGCGGTTCAAACCCACCAGCCACTCCTCGAAAGGAAGATGGGGCAATCTACTTCCATAGTGATACTGCCTCGGAAACCCAAGGAGGGGTCGCTATGAGTCGGGTCTGACTCGACTGCACGTAACAACAAATAACAACAACATATAACCAGTATTTTTATAAGTGCTATATATATATATATATAAACTCATTTAATCCTCACAAAAATCCTATTAGGAATAAAAAACCAAAAGCCAAACCCATTGCCATCAAGTTGATTCCAGCTCATAGCAACTCTATAGAACAGAATAGAATATGTCCTATTATTATCTCTATTTTACATATGAGGAAAGTAACTTTCCCAAATAACCTCTGTCCAGAACAGAAAATGGGAAATGTGAGAAATTAGGACTCAAACTTTTGGAAAAAGCATACATGTAATTGGACACATGATTTGGCTCTCTGTGCCTATTTCATCTGTAGAAAATTCTGATGTATTTTGTAAAGTTCACATTTATGAAATATGTACCCTGATTCCTAAGTAGCAGGAAGGAAATAAGCAACATTTCTGCTTCTTACCAAGCTTTGCTGTGTAGGAGATTGCTGTTCTTTATCAGTCACATGGTGGGGGGACTTGTAAAAAAGTGATACGAAGTCCTCATGAAAACTCATGTGTGGGGAAAGTCTCAGAACCAGAAAGTCCAAGTCCTTTTCCCATTCCAAATGCTAACTCTAGTTTGAGAATGAATTATACACTTTTCTTAAAATTTGACCTCATCTAGTCTGTGTCTCTGTTCTTTGGCAACAAAATCAGGCTCCTCTAGAGTATTATTAATTGGGAGCTCTGGTACCATAGTGCCTAAGGCACCTGACTGATAACCAAAAGGCTGGCGGTTCAAACCCACCAGCCACTCCTCGGAAGGAAGGTTGGGCAATCTCTTCGTAGTGATATCACCTCGGAAACCCAAGGAGGAGTTGCTATGAGTCGGGTCCGACTCAATGGCACATAACAACAACAACAGAGTGTTTAATTATGCTCAGTTACACCACTGAAGGATAGGTGAAGTGAAATTGGGCAGGCTATGAAGGTCTCTTTCTCTTCTTTTAAAGACACCAGTTTTGCATTGAATCTTAGTGTACTAAGTAAGGTCTAGGTTGTGATCCATTCCATTTACAATGAAAATAATGGAATTTATCGATCATAATTAGCCTTTGAATCCTAGTCTGCCTGGAGCACTCAGAAAAGGTGTACACTCTGTTGGTTCCAGAGAAGGGGTCGGGGGAGCCACCTTGTGGCTGGAAGATGACCCAACAGCCTCTAGGCCCCTTGGTTCATTCTGAGTAGGAAGGAAAGGAGATGAGGGTAGAAGCCAGAGATAAATCAGAAATATCAAGCACTAAATATTTGTGAAAAGTGGTAAGGGATATAAATAGAATCTATAACTACAATAACACTGAAGCTGTAGTTGTAAATATACATTATCCTCTTTAATATGACATAGAGTAGATTGAGAACTGAGAAATTATTAAGACCCCTGCAAAAAAAATTGGAAGAAAGACTGAAAACATTTAAGTTAAAATTATGTTCATTTTGTAATTCAATAAAGAAGTCCCAGAGACATATTTTTAAATTTAATGTTGTTTTCTAAAGCACAGAAAAAGCCCCACAGACATCTGTTTGCATACATTGTGTGTCAGGCAGCATCAGATTTGAATGGAATTTATCTAAATTTTATATGCATGGCTTGATGTAAATTGAAATAAATTGTACAGCATACTCTGCGTGGACATATTGGTTTTTCCATCGCTGCTTGAACTTTTAACCCCAGGGCCTGAGCCAGTCACACGTTGACCTGTCTGAACTCTGCTGGTAGATCCAAGTGTGGAAGGCTGACCTTGCATCCATGGCAACCATAAAGTAGGGTCCATGACTCTTCTCTCCCTTTCTCTCTCTTTTCTCCACACTCCAAACAAAACAAAACAAATTAGTATATTCTCGCACAGCCAGTCAGTGTAATGTTGGAATAGTTTTGCCAAAATGCATTTTGCCCCTAACCCAAGCTCCAAGTATAGTTTTTTCAGCTTGCTTGTCAGATGTTAATGAAAGTTTGAAATGAAAGCCTTTATAAAAGTTAATGGAAAAGACCCCTTCCTGGGACACATTCAGTTTGCTTGTCTACTATTATAATAAAATATGTTTCACATACTGTCTTAGGCTGGGCTCTGTGCAGAAGCAAAACCAATGAAGCACATAGAGGGAGAGGGAGAAAGAGAGATTTGTTTCGAGGAAATGGATCATGTGCTGTGGAGGCTGACAAGTCCCAAATGTGTGAGTCAGGTGTCAGGCTGGAGGCTTCCCCTGACTAATGTGGTTGCAGGGGCTGACAAACACAAATTTGGCAGGTCACACGGTAGGTTAATGGCTCACAGGGCTGTGGGAGCTGGCAAATCCCAAAATCTGCAGGTCAGGCAGCAGGTTGCTGTCTCACATCCCAAAAAAACAGAGGTCAGATGATGATGAGTGGGATGCAGGATTGAGAGAGAGAGAGAGCTTTGCCAGAACATCCATATATATTGGATGTAGGCCATACCCCCAACGAAACTCCCCTTACGTCATATCACAAAATGGAGGATAATTACATAATACTGAGAATCCTGGCCTAGCCAAATGTAACACATTACATTAACGATCATAGTCCACACATTGTCAACTTAGCACCTGTATACATCTCTTTAAACCATACATAATCTCTAAAGAAATCGTAAAGTCTTATTTGCAACTAACATGATACATACAACAAACTTGTGTACCACAAAAATGTCCTAGCCCATATACATCTTATAATTTGTAATTAGTGGGATAAGGGAAGAAAGAAAACAAAAATATTAGTGTTGTTGTTAGTTGTTGTTATTTGCTGTCGAGTCGGCCCCGACTCATAGCGACCCCTCCTTGGGTTTCCGAGGCAGTATCACTACGGAAGTAGGATTGCCCAACCTTCCTAAATATAAGTAAATAAATACAAAAACACACATATATGCATAATAAAATGAGGGAAAAATACTCATAAACAATTACAGTCATCATTTCTGCAACTGTTCATGTGTTCCTAACTGATATTTATAGCCACCTTCTTCTACCACCCATTCCATATTCCTTTTGACATCCGCAAGCACCTGAGATGGCTATGTTTTTTTGCCTGATGTGGTGACACAAACCTTCATTCCTGAAGGGTCTGGGCTATTAGTAGTCATGTCAGAATTGAGTTACTATAGTTTTCCATTGACTTTAATCAATGGTAATCCTAATAGACACCCTAAGCCTCCTGTACCCAAACATACTTTTCTTTACCTTCATTATGTAAAATATCAATCTGATTTCCACTTGGCAATCAGAATTTGTCACACCAGCCAATATAGTAACTCCCTTCTTTGCCCGTTGATCCAGAGGCATGAGGAGCTCAAAGTGGCCAGGTGGCATTCATAACTTCTGCTTCAGTGCAATCTATTGTGCCTCCAGGTGGGAGCATTCCTCCTTTTGGAACTAACACCTCTAGACCCACAGAGTATAGGGTCATGGGGACAGAAAGCAAAAATTTTTTGAGTAGGTCACTAGGAATAATAGTGGTGCTACTCCCCATTTCCACTTCTTGATTCCTGGTTCTGTATATCCTGGCTACGGGATAAACAGCACCATATATTGAGTGCTGATTTAGAGTATGTACAACCTCCTGGATAACATTGCCCCAATTCTGAAAAACATTGCCACCTAGCTGGTGCCATAACTGTGTCTTCAGAAGGCCATTCTATCATTCTATCAAGCCGACTGCTTCAGGATGATGGGGAGCATGGTAAGACCAGTGAATTCCATGAGCATGAGCCTATTGCTGCACTTCATTTGCTGCTAAGTGAGTCCGTTGAACTGAGACAATGCTATGTGGGATACTATCACAGTCGATAAGGCATTCTGTGAGTCCTTGGATAGTGGATTTTAGCAGAATCATTCTGTACAAGGAAGCCAAATACATATCCAAAGTAAGGATCTGTTCTACTCATTCACTGCCATCGAGTCAATTCCAACTTATAGTGACCCCCCCACTGGGTTTCTAAGGCTGTAAATCTTTACAGAAACAGAATGCCTTGTTTTTCTTCCACAGAATGGCTGGTGGCTTTGAAGCACTGACCTTTTGGTTAGCAGCCAGATGCCTTAATCACTATACCACCAGAATTTCTTAGTATCTGTCTCAATAAGAACAAAATGCTGTCCTTTCCATGATGGAAGTGGTCTAGTATAATCAGACTGCCACCAGGTTGCTGGCTGATTGCTCTAAGGAATGGTGCTGTATTGGGGACTCAGTGTGAGTCTCTGCTGCTGGTAGATTGAACACTCAGCAGTAGCTGTAGCCAGGTTGGACTTGGTGAGTGGAAGTCCGTGTTGCTGAGCCCATGCATAACCTCCATCTATGCCACCATGTTCAAAAGCCCATTGGGCAATGACAGAAGTGGTTGGGGAAAGAGGCTGACTGGTATCTACAGCATGCATCATCCTGTCCACTTGGTTGTTAAAATCCTCCTCTGCTGGAGTCACCCTTTGATAAACATTCACCTGAGACACAAATTTCTTGCCTTCTTTGGCTCATTCAGAGAGGTCTGTGTACATGCTTTTTCCTCATAACTCTTTGTAACCGATTTTCCATTCATGTTCCTTCCAAATAGCTTACCATTCAGCCAAAACATTGGCCATTGACCATGAATCAGTGTACAATTAATTATCCATCAGACCATCTTGCCTTCCAAACATCATGAACAACCAGGTGCACTGCTCGAAGTTCTGCACCCTGAGAGGATTTCCCTTCACTACTGTCCTTCAGGAAGGTCCCAGAAAGGGGCTTCAGTGCTGCTACCATCTACTTTCAAGTGGTGCCTCCATATCATGCAGAGCCATCTATAAATCAGGCACAAGTATTTTTTTCCTCAGTGAACTGCTTGTAAGAAACTCCCCATGAGACCATAGGTATAGACTGGGAAAAGGAGGGTAATGTGACAGTAGTGGGAGCCATGGGCATTTGGGCCACTTCTTCACATAACTTACTTGTGCCTTCAGGTCCTACTCGAGCCCAGTCTCATATATACTGCTATGGCCATCCCACTTTATGACTATGGGGTAGACAACACCCAGTTCACGATGCCCAGGCTTCATAGTGACCTGATGACCCATGGTTAAGTGTTCACTCTGTACTAAGACAAAAGCTACTTCTCAAAAGGAGAGTAGTTATTTGTAGAGGATGACAGGGCTTTGCTCCTAAGAATTTTCCTAAAATCCTAAGAATTTTCACTGTGATTCATTAATAGGGGACTGCCGAAGACTCCAGCCAACATCACTATTTACCACTGACACTTCAAGCACCATTGGATCAGCTGGATCATATAGCCCAAGTGGCAGAGCAGTTTGCATAGCAGCCTAAACCTATTGCAGAGCCTTCTCTTGTTGAAGTCCCCACTCACTCAAAACTAGCAGCTTTTCAAGTCACTTGATAAATAGGCAGAGTCGCACACCCAAATGGAGGGATAAGTTACTTCAAAATCCAAAGAAGCCCGCCAGGCATTATGCCTCCTTTTTAGTTGTAGGAGGGCCTGGGCACAACAACTTACCCTTCACTTTAAGAAGGAATATCTCAACATGCCCCCATATCACAGGACCTCTAGAAATTTCACTGAGGTAGAAGGGACCTGAATTTTTGTTGGGTTAATTTCCCACCTTCTAGTAGGCAAACATCTTACCAATAAGTCTAATGTCATTGATACTATTTCCTTACTAGATCCAGTCAGCATGTCACCAGTGTAATGGACTACTGTCACATCCTGTGGAAGGGAAAGGCAGTCAAGGTCCCTGTGGACCAAATTATGACATAGGACTTGAGAGTTGATATACTCACAAGGTAGAACAGTAGAGGTATATTGCTGGCCTTGCCAGCAGAAAGCAAACTGCTTTTGGTGGTCCTTCAAAACAGGTATGGGGAAAAAGCATCAGCCAGTTCAGTAGCTGCATACCAGGTACAAAGAGATCTATGAAGTTGCTCAAGCAATGAAACCACATCTGGAACAGCAGCTACAATTGGAGTCACCACCTGAGTAGGTTTTTGATAACCCACTGTCATTCCAAGATCCATCTATTTTTTACACAGGCCAAATAAGTGAGTTAAATGCGGATATGGTGAGAATCACCACCCCTGCATCCTTCAAGTCCTTGATTGTGGCAGTAATCTTTGCAATCCCTCCAGAAATGTAGAATTGCTTTTGATTTACTATTTACCTAGGTAGGGACAATTATAATAGCTTCCACTTGGCTTTTTCTACCATAATAACCCTTACACATGTCAGGGATCCAATATGGGGGTTCTGCCAGTTGCTGAACAGGTTTATTCCAATTATACATTTGGGAAATGGGGAAATCATTATGGGATGGGTTTGGGGATCCACTGTATCCACTGTGAGATGGACCTGAGCTAAGACTCCATTCATAACCTGACTTCCATATGCCCCTACTCTTAACTAGTTACCCATGGTTTTGGATCTCCTAGAATTAGTATCAATTCAGAGTCAGTGTCCAGTAATCCCTGAAAAGCCTGATTATTTCCTTTTCCTCAATGAACAGTCTCATAAAAGGCCACAGATCCCTTTGGGTAAGGCTGAGAAAAAGATTGATAGTATAAATTTTTGTCAGCGTAGTGGGGTCCTTCTCAAGAGGACCCTGTCCCACCTTCATTCAAGGGATTATGAGTCTGTAAACTGGTTCAAGTCTGGGAATTGATTGAGGGACCATGGCTCTCTATTCTTGCAATTCAAGTTAGTCTGCCATTCACTTGAACTAGAGTTTTTCTGCATGTACAGCTCAAGTAAATATTTAGTAGATTTCTCAACTGTTTAACTGCTAGGTACACCATGACTAAGTGGCCAATGCCTTACAAGTCCTTACAAGTCAAGCTATTTTGATTACTGCTTTCACTCTGCTGTCCATCATGGTAACCATGCCCACTTTGTCTTTGTTGATTAAGTGCCACCACTTGGCCCCTACCACCATAGGGTCCAATCAGCCCTATTGTAGATAGATGTCTTAATTCAGTTAGGGTAGTTCCCACTGTGAAATCTGATTTACATAAAATAGCAAACACAGAAGTCTTCAAGGATACTAAGGCTCCAGTAGCATAGTGCCTAAGGCACTTGACTGCTAATCAGAAGACTGGCAGTTCAAACCCACCAGCCACTCTTCGGAAGGAAGGTTGGGCAATCTACATCCCTAGTGATACCACCTTGGAAACCCAAGGAGAGGTTGCTGTGAGTTGGGTCCCACTCAATGGCATGTAACAACAACAATAACAACAAGGGTCCCTTCACAAATTTGTCCCTCACCATTGTGGTAAGAGGTTTATCCTCTGGGCACTCCATGGGTGGGTGTGTGGGTCCAAAATGATAAATCTGCTCTAGCATGCCAGTTTCCCTAAACCTTTGGATACCTTCTTCTGCAGTATACTGAAGCAGGTCTGGCACTTCAAATTGATTTAGTGTAAGCCACTGCTTAATCCCTGCTTCAGTGAACCAACCAAATATACTGTTAGATCTTTTTCTAACCTCTCAAGCTGAAATACTGAATGAAGAATCTGTGCTTCGTGGGCCTGTATCAGTGAACTCAGACTGATCCAACTTTATGTTCCTTGCACCATTATCCCACACCCTTAATAACCATTCCCATACATATTCCTTAGGTTTCTGTTTGTATAAAAACCAAGCAGTTCTTTTGGAGTGCAACATACCACCTTCTTGATCACACTTTGTGCTTTACCTCTTGGGGCTCACTGGGACTTAAATCTAGTTATAGGTCTAGAAGCAAAAATGAGTAGTGGGAGTGAGTCCTGAGGACATTCAGCAATGTCTCATAAGGCTTCTGCCTCAGGTGATGCCTGAGACAATGCCCCAGGTGATATCTCAAACAAAGACTTTCCAGGCACAGTGGGTTAATCTCATCAGATAGTAGTGGAAAGGATAATGATGATACTAGGGAGGGTGGCTTAGCAGACAAAGAAGGAGTGATCTCTTCAGATAGGAGAAAAAGGGCTGATTCTGTTGGCAGGAGTGAGTCAGTGGAATTTAGGGGCTCAGTGTCTCCAGCATCCTGCTTATTTGTCCATGTGTCCATATCCCAAATTTCAGGATCCTATTTCTTCCCAATCAGTGCCCTTAGTTAACTTCAAACACCATTTGAGGTTGGGAATTCAATTGGCATTGTAATTCAACCACTCTTAAAATAAGACTGGTGTAGTTTTTTGCAATATCGGCTTTCTTACTACAAGAAATAAGGTTTCTCCATAAAAGACCTAAATAAATGGAAAAACATCCCATGCTCATGGATAGGAAGACTGAACATTGTGAAAATGTCAGTTCTACCCAAAGCAATCTA
>NW_006921672.1:6036514-6040037 GCF_000298275.1 Orycteropus afer afer
TCTTGTATGTAGCACTTAAGCTGCAACTCTGAATCTTTGAGCTCGTCCACTTTGTCTAATGAAAGTAAGACCAATCAACCAGCTTCCTTACACTTCTCATTCTGACAGAAATGTAGAAAGGTATCACATATGTAATCACTGAGAGCCTTGTCTCTCACAAATCTTTGATCCAGGGGTGGTGATATTTTGCACATTTCTGTTGCCACCTCACACCATGAATTAGCACTCCCCTCTACTACTGGAGGCAAAGTCATCAGTGGCTTTTAGATCAGCCAGATTTGAAAACCAATTCAGAGAATTCATTCTTATGATTTTGTTCCTGTAGAAGCACTCTTCATACTAAATGTCTTAGTCTGGGTTCTCTAGAGAGGCAAAACCAGTGAGGTGTATATATATAGAGAGAGAGAAAGAGATTTAGTTCAAGGAAATGGCTCACACAGTTGTGGACACTGGCAAGTCCCAAATCCATGTGTTAAGCATCAGGCTGGAAGCTTCTCCTGACTCACATTGTTGCAGAGGCTGATGATCCCAAAATCTTTAGGTCTCAACGGCAGGCTGCTCAAGAACTGGAGGTCAGATGATAACAAGTTGGATACAGGATCAAGAGAAAGCTTTGCCAGGCATATATAGTGGATGTAGGTTATATCCCCAAGGCAACTCCTCTTACATCAGATCACAAAATGAAGGATAATTACATAATACTGGGAATCATGTCCTAGCCAGTATGACACATAACATTAACCATCACATAGTATTCATATGTTAAGTAATGTTGCTATAGGTATGTTATACATATAGATGAATATTATAGCTGTATCAGATTTCAGCATAATACTTCATAGGTGGATTTAAGAAAAATACTTAGATAAGGTCTTACTAATGCCCATAGTATCCACATCAATTCTGATATTTACCATTTCATATAGATGATGCCTGTGAAGAGAGTAAACATTAGGGAGCTTAGAGTTAATTTCTATATTGTGAGTTGTATTCTCCATTGTAATTAAAGTACTTTTATACTTCTGATTTGTTTTAATTTGGATTGATTTTATATCCATGTACTAACAGATTATCATTTAAACCATTTTGGTTGTGTTTTAAAGGTGTAAATTACTGGTATCTAAAGTAAAATTATATTCATAGGATGTATTTGTGGCCACTCATTTATTAATGTTGTTGTTGTTGTTGTTATGTGCCGTCGAGTCGGACCCGACTCATAGCAACCCCTCCTTGGGTTTCCGAGGCAGTATCACTACAGAAGTAGATTGCCCCATCTTCCTTCCAAGGACTGGCTGGTGGGTTTGAACTGCCAGCCTTCTGGTTAGCAGTCAAGTGCCTTAGGCACTATGCTACCAGAGCTCCCCATTTATTAATACAAGACGTATTTGTTGAATGCTTACTACGTAAGTAACTTCAACTGAGTACTGAGGGGGCGATACAAAAATAATTTTTAAAAAAGATTTGTGCCTGGTCTTGAGGAATTACAGTTTTGTTTCCAGATAAGATGTATTACATGGGGAGAGAAAAAAACAAAACTAGAGAGTAATTAGACAGCAGTGACAAATGTGTAATTGTTTAAAATTGTATACCAATTGCCAGCGAAACGTGACATAATGGAGTGACCATTTAGGAGTAGATTTAATGAAGAAAGACTCTGTGAACAAAGCCTTGAAAAACGTGGTTGTCCAGGGCCAGTAAGCAGACGTTCTAAATTTAAGAGGTTTCATAGAATAAGCAAAACCAGGGATGGTGTTGGTAATGTGCAAGGGTTGATAAGGAAAAAAAATGACTAGAGGACTATATTAAACCAGGAGTAGCAAACATCCTTCAATTATCATGGACTAATCTGTTATCTTTCCTGATCCTGGGTTCTGTCTACATGCTTCTGTTACTTATTTCCAAAGGTTTTGCTGTTAAAACACAGACATAGACACACACACACACACACATCAGACTTGAGTTGTACAAACTTTATTGTCTTTTTTAGAAAACATAAAATTTTAATTTCTAGAAGTTTGGAGCAGAAACCTGAAAATTTGAAATGTTCCACAAGTTGCCTTTGGGCAACTATAGGTAACAGGATTGATTGGAGACCAGTCTGATAACACTGACATTCTCATTTAGAGTGGCCTTGAGGTAGTTTAAAAACAGCAACAGAAACATCACAAGAATGTTTTTCTTTGTCAGGAAATATAGAAAATAAAAAAAGGCAACAAGTATGGTGCAAAGAGAAGCAGGAAATTCTCCCAGTCTGCCTCTAGCCAACTGTATGACCTTGTGAAGTCACTTTTTCCCTTTGGGCCAGATTTTTTTCATGTGTAGTAATAAAAATATATAGGATGTACTGAGTTCTTACTTTATACCAGGCACTGGCACTATAAGCACTTTCATTTGATTCTCATAAGAATCCTATTAGATAAATGCAATTATTTTCCCAGTTTACAGATCAGGAAACTGAGGCACACTGCCTTTTCCAAGATCACACAGCTGGGATCATACCAGGTAGTTTAGCTTTACACCTTAAGTGTTTCATCCACTACACCAGAGGCCAGCAAAATTTTCTGTAAAGGGCCAGAGTGTAAATATTTTATGCTTCATGGGCCATACAGTCTCTGTTGCAGCTATTCAGCTCTGCCCATATAATCCAAAAGCATCCACAGATAATTTGTAGATGAATGAGTGAGGCCTTGTTTCAATAAACTTTTTATTATAGACACAGATTCAAATTTCATATAATTTTCATGTGTCATGAAATATTATTATCCTTTTGATTTTTTTCCTTCAATTAAAAACGTGAAACACATTCTAAGCTTGTGAGCTTTACAAAAACAGCAAGTGGGTTAGATTTGACCCATGAGTAGTATCCTATCCTATACTGCTTCTTGATGTACAGACTAAATAGTTAAACTAGATGTCTCTAAAATTACAACTGTTCAAAAAATTTTAAATTCAGTGACTTTCTAGTTCCCAAAGTTAAGGTACCATTTGAATAAAAAATGTAATTAAAATATTAAACTGCCTTGGAAAACAAATTTCCCCATCTTGTTTTTAAAAAGTGCTATATCTAAACCAGGAGCTCTGGTGTCTTAGTGCCTAAGGGATTTAACTGCTAACCAGGAGGCTGGTGGTTCAAACCCACCAGCCACTCCTCGAAAGGAAGATTGGACAGTCTACTTCTGTAGAGATACTGCCTCGGAAACCCAAGAAGGGGTCACTATGAGTCGAGATCAACTAACCAACTAGAATGATCACTTGTTTAATTGATATTTTGATAAAGCAATTTCATTATATCCTTTCACAAGCCATTTTGTGTTTAATGGCTGTTACTGTCAGGATGTTAGACCTAATACCTAGCCGAGTCTGTCATGATGCAGTGAAAGCTCACTTACTCCACCTTTTAGAAGCAGAGATGAGCCAGTAGTCTCCATCTTCTATACAATTCTACACCATCCTCTACAACTTCTACGTCACCTTCTGCAGCTGAAGGTAAACAGAACTTTATTCTTTTTTTTTTTTTTTTAGG
>NW_006921672.1:6042282-6065623 GCF_000298275.1 Orycteropus afer afer
CTGGTATGAACCCCACTTGGTCATGATGAATGATTTTCTTGATATGTTGTTGGAGTCTATTGGCTAGGATTTTGTTGAAGATTTTTGCATCTATGGAGTAAAATTTTCTAAGTTTTTTTCCCCCTTTTAAGTCTCCCCCTTTTAGAGACATTTTGTTAAAAAAAAAAAAAACCTAGTATTAGCATATATAGATTTTTTTTAAACATAAAATGGTTCTATAGCCACAAAATTGTAGGCACATGAAGAATGGTAGTTTGTTAAAAGTCTTCCTCCTTTATATTTGTTCAATATTGTCTTTGAGTATTTGCTCAACAACTTTGGTCATAAAGTTGTAGTGAGACCACATGAATAAAGTACTCTTTGACAGTAAAATGCTCATCTATTTATATTTCTAATACTCCAGAGTATTATTTGACAAATTACATAGGCTTTAATATAAGTCTATTTACAGGTTATTTGGAAGGGTTGAGATAGGATATGATTTGAGCAAGAATATCTAGGGAAAGAGCCTTAAAGAGAAAACAATACCATACCTTCTTCCCTACAACGGTATCACAGGATGCAGGGGCTGGCACTGGGCCACCTCTCACCAGGTAGCTTTTTAGCGTAACTGAAAGACAAACTTAAAGTTACTAATGAAGTGAGACCAACACTTCTCTGCCCCTACTGCTGTCACCAAAAGAGTTTCCTGCCCTGAAAGACCTTTATTTTTCAGAAGAATCTGTTCAGGGACTAAGCTAGTCAGTATGTTTTGTTTTTTTCTTTTAGTTTGTATTTGCTTATTTTTTAAGAATTAAGTGATCTTTAAAAACTTAAGATAAATTTTATACTAAAATATAGTCTCCCCCGCTTTTTTTTTTTTTTCTTAATCCCTGTGATTTGACCTCTTCAAATCATTTCCGACATCACATTGAAATTCTTTATTTACAAATCTCTATCCCCCACTGGACTGTAGCTCCTTGATGGTCTAGTACAATACCTGTCACAGGGCAAGTGCTTCCAGAGTGTTTGGTTGACCTGAACTGTTGAACCAAATAGTGACTAAAAGGATAGATTTTAACTTAACATTAAAATGCCTCGTAGAAGCTCATAGATTCTTCACATTTTTGTTGGGTAAACTCATTGTAAAGGAAAGTTGCAAGTAAACGACACTAGCAAACCAGTATTGCTGGCTTCCTTGGACATTTTGTGTTGCTTACAATAAGGTGGCCAGCAATGTAGAGTAGGGGAGTGAAGGGTAACTCAGTGTACATACATGTGAAATAAGTTGTCTGGCACCTGAGCTGCTTCTCATCACTTCTAAAAGTTCTTGGTGAAATGGAGAAATATGTGAGAAGTAGAAGGCTCTCCACTTCCTCTCAGTGAAGTTCCATAGCAATATAAGACACCCAGGGGCAACATAGCGGAAAAAAAATATCCCTACATCCCATTGATTATCCTTAAGTGTTTGGTTGAGTGAGGGAATTTAAGCACATTCATTCTCCTACCCTCTGCAGAAAAAAAGCCTGTTTAGTAAAGATAGCATGTCAATGTGTAAGTAGTGACTGGCTCGGTTCCTGGATGTACTTTAGTGTATATTGTGCCTCTGCCACCTGTAGACGTTTTGAAGAAAGTGTTCAATTATAGTTTATTGCGTAATATATTACAACATGGTTTATGTTTGGGTCAGCTGGAGGCTAACTTGATCACTTTGGAAGGCCAGTGCATCTCAGATTCTTAATTTTAGTTGTGGACCACTATAATCATTATAAGTTTCATATTGGATATTGTTGGTTCCCTGTCATTTTAAGGATCTCCTGTGGCATAGTGCCTAAGGCACTTGACTGCTAACCAGAAGGCTGGCGGTTCAAACCCACCAGCCACTCCTCAGAAGGAAGCTTGGGCAATCTACTTCTGTAGTGATACCGCCTTGGAAGCCCAAGAAGGGGTCGCTATGAGTCGGATCTGACTCAACAGTTTTCTATCATTTTAACACAAAATTTAAATAATCTTTACCATACTTGCTAAGGAAGCCTGGTGGTGCAGTGGTTAAGCACTTAACTACTTACCAACAGATCTATGGGTCATACCCACCAGCAGCTCCATGAGAGAAAGATCTGGCAGTCTGCTTCTGTAAAACTTTACAGCCTTGGAAACCCTGTGGGGCAGTTCTGTTCTGTTCTATAGGGTTACTGTGAGTTGGAATCAACTTGACAGCAATGGGTTTATTTTTTGATTGGTTGACATACTTTATGGTAAATGCGAATTTTTCACTTATTTGTTGTCTACAGCTGGGTGTGAGATGTTTCCTAATTCCCTAAATCATTAAGAAATGTTAAGTCTACTTAATATACTAGCTCATTAGAGAAAACTACATACTCTGACATCAGTTGTAGCATCTGGGACCATTTCTCCTAAAATGGTGGAGAAAGATCAGGAGCCATGGGACCATGAGGAAGGTTGAAGAAATTCAGATTCAATTTGAATATTCATGGAGTCTTTACCAAATGCAAGCATAATGCTGGTGTTGAGGGGATATACAGATAAGTCAGAGGCACTCTTCCCTTCATGTTTGTACGTTATCAGATGTGGGGAGAAGTGGTAAGAGAGAAGAAACAAAACAAGAAGGCCTTTGGTCAACTTTAATGGAGCAGTGTCAGTAGACTAGTAAAAGTGGAAGCCTGAGTTAGGGATTCAGAAGTGAGAAGACAGAGGCTGTGTGTATATGCTGCTTACAAAGAGTTTGTTGGTGAAGAAGGGGAGGGAGTAAGGAATAGTAGGTAAGAATGTTTTTGGTTGTTTTGTTTTTGTTTTAGGAGAGGGTAGTTATAAGCTGATTCCTTGCTGGAAAGAACCAGTACACAAGGTAATAGATAAAACTGGGTTCTAGAAAAGGTAGAAATGGGTCAGATACTACTATTCAAGGATCAGTCTCAGCTAAAAGGCAAGACACTTATTCCTTAGAGAAAGTAGTGAAAGGATGGATGAGGGTAAAAATGCCGAGGTGTTTTTACTTGAAAGCAGAGGAGGTCAAAGCCATTTGCTTAGGGTAAAGAGAGTGGAGTAGGGACTGACCCAGGACTTAGGGGAAATGGAGAGTAGAAGTTTAGGGCCGCCACAAGAGAAATAGGAGAAGAGTCAAGAAAAGAGGAATTATTGCTTATAAATACTGATGAGCAGGACCACCTCAATCTATCCAGCAGCCATTAAACATTATATAGAGAACAAATGGAGGAATAAAATGGTAAAGGAAGGTTTTGTTGCATTTCATTTTTAGGCAAAATCCTCATCATTCTTACATAATGTGAGACATAACCTCCAGTCCATGAGAAAATCACTTAGCTATCCAGTATCTTTGCTTACCTGTCCCTGTTGACACCCACGCTCAGTCCTGAGGGGGTTATCACATTCACAGCAGCACGATAAGAATAGGCATCTCAGTCTCAGAAATACTTGAAGGAGGTCTTAGTACAATTTACAAAGCCACTTTCTCCTGTTCTCAAAATCTCTACAATTTCCTGGAGCCTCTTATTCTCCTACCCCAGAACTCTCTCTCCCACTCACAGCCTTCTACCCTTAATCTTGTCAACTATCCATCTGAGTGCCATTCATCCTTTGGAACTCCTGGCTTGCTTTCCTTGTTCTGCCCATAGTACATCACAAAAGGCCAAGACACTTGTCTGACCATGGCACAGAACTCCTTGGATGAGGGTTGGTCTGGAAAGGAACTGAACAGGTGGAGCCAGAATCGCTTGCATACAAGAAGGAGTAACAGGTTAGAATACTCATAATCAAGAACCATTGTCTCCTCATACTTCAGCTTTGTAATCTCAGCTTATTGTAGAAGAGGATTTAAAACCATGATCTGAAATACAAGTTGTATTTCAGAACCTATTTATCATCTTAGCACCTACATTTGAAACTCATGCCCTAATCACTAACTGTATGGGCCCTGTGCCTTTCACCTGGAGTGCCTTTCACATTCTCTCCATTTCCACCCATACCACTTATTCCTCAAGACCCTACTCATACTCTGTCTTCTCTACTTGGCTTCCTAGATGCCTCAGGTTACATTCAACCTTCCCTGCTCAAGTCTTCTTTATACTTAGTAGTTACCTCTGTTATAGAGGTTACCACCGTTTGCAAGGCAAACACATGTTACTTATGTGTGCTTGCTTCTGCACTAGATTGTGAGCTCCCAGAGGACAGGGCTTATATCTTAATTATTTTTATATCCCTCATAGGTTTTAGCCCATACTGAATATTCAGTAAGTGCTTTTCAAAGTGAACCCTCCAAAATTATTATGTGGTCCAGACTTGCAGATTGTACATATATATTTGTCATATCCTGAAGAACCTTCAAAGAACCTTGAGATAACAGCAGTCTCTTATTCTACTGTGTTTCTTTATGTGTCACAAAATGACAGCCACCCCCTCCCAACCACCCTCTTCCAAGATAACTGGAAGTTTTCCTTCCTTAGAAACCAGAAACACTGAGGGTAGAAAACACTATACCAGAAATAGCTAAGATAAATGTTTACTTCCTTCAGTGGTATAGCTTATGAGTACAAAGGCAAATCCTGGACAGTGCATTGCCTACAAAGACAAATGAAAGACACAAGAACTTTAGAAAAAGGAAAGGAGGCAGCCAACAAGGCATGTGGCATTATGTATGCTACAACTCAGGGAAGAGGAAATGGCTGAAAAACCAAATCCACGTATGAGTTGATGTTCTCTTGACTACTGAAACAATTGTTGTTGTTGTTGTTGTTTGCCGTCGAGTCGGCCCCGACTCATAGCGACCCTTCCTTGGGTTTCCAAGGCAGTATCACTACGGAAGTAGGATTGCCCAACCTTCCTTCCGAGGAGTGGTGGCTGGTGGGTTTGAAGCACCAGCCTTCTGGTGAGCAGTCAAGTGCCTTTGCCACTATGCTACCAATGGTTGGTGCTTATATGCCAACAATTTCTGATTGCTCACATGAAATGAAAATGCTCATATTTATATGGCGCTTTCCATCCAAGGCATCCCAAGGTGCTTTATAAATTATAAATATGAATGCTCCTTATACAATGTTCTGATGTTTTCCATACACACAATCTAATTGCTAATGGTCAAAATACCCCCTTCCTCACCACTGAATTTTTAAACATTTTATTCAATCTTTTTTTTTTTTGGTCTTAAAAAACCCCACTATATTGAAAGGTCTATAATTTACACTATTTGTCTTCTACCATATGCTGCATCCCTTCTATCCTCTTTCCCCTCCCCCCACTAGCATGGAAAGTGAATTCAATTAGATATAAGACAAAGAGTAATTGCATTGGAAAATAGAAAAAAAATATCTCATCCCAGAGTGATTAAGCTCTTTACCTTATAGAGGGAGTTTAACTCTTTCAGGAAAATAAGATCCCATGTAATAAATAAATATTGGGATTTGCTAAATCAAAGTATAATGTCTTGAAGTTAACTCCCCAATCATAAGTGAGCTCCTTGCTCAAGAGAATAGTGTAGGATGTATAAGAAATATAATGTAAAGACTAAATAGAGTAAAAGCTTTAAAATTTTATCTTTTAACTATACTTATTTTTACCCTAAGTATCCAAAATCTGAAATGTATTCTGAACTCTTGGATTCCTGAAAGTGAATTCAGTCCTCTACTTTCCTAGAATGATTTTATGCCTTTGATGTCTTGAATTTAAGTAACTCCTTCCATATGTACAGTCAGAATTGCTGTAGGCAGAGCCTGAGACATCTATGCTACCAAAACTGCTTCACCAGCAGCATCTGCCTACTTACTTATAAGTGCTCATTCTGGAACTTACACCGAAAGCTGTGAAAGTACCCTAATGTGTGACAGGTCTGTTATGGAAGAAGTCTCAAGACTTTAGATGGCCAGCTGCTAGAGGTTGCAAAGAAGAAATTCATTAAAAAAAAAAAAAAAAGAATTTCATTTGCAGTAGTCTACATTGAGGATGGAGAGAAGTCTGTCACTTGCAGGTGAAACTTAGAAAGGTAAATGTTAGAACATTTCAGAGAATCTGGACTAAAGGAATAGGTCAAATGGGCAGGTCAAATAAGCTACAGTCAGCCCTTGCAGGGTGACTGCCCAAGGTTGAAATGCAGCAAATAAAAGAGACCCTTCTGGGGCAGGAAGATAGGGGCAGGCACTTGAACTAAGAAACCTCCCTTCTTGGATCTTTTCTCACCTTTATCATTCAGTCATTTCATGCCTATCTGTGTGATTTGGTTTAAGTAAGGCTGCCAAACTTTCCAAAGCTGGCCCTGTCTCAATACCTTAGTTAAGCTGTCCTTTTTAATGGTAAAGTTTTATAGACCCAATCTGTATATTCCTGTTTTGTTCTGTTTAATAACCAATAAAATAAGGACTACAGGTCTTTATGTCATATTTAGAAGAACTCTAGCAGTATAAGGTGTTACTGGCTTGCTTTTGGCTTGAATTTCTGATGCCAGCATGTATTTTTCTCTTTTGAGTAATACCAGAAGTGAATGAGATATTTTTGAATGTTGATGAGACCTTACTTTTAGTTGGTTGATGTTCTAATGATAGGTCTGATTTTAAAAGGTAAAGCAAGAGAATAAAAGTCAAATTCTTATTTTAGTTTTTTTTTTTTTTTTTTTTGATTTGGGTGAAGTTTTACAAAGCAGATTCATTTTATATTCACTGTATGATCCTGTTTTGTCCCATTGCTAACTAAGAATGATAATATCTATAACTACTTATGAAGTTATTTATATTGTTCTTTGAGATCTACAGGTGAAAAACGCTATGCAAATAAATCCCAATGTTAAGAATCCTTGTCTTTACTCATGTCTTATGAACTCTCTTGTACATGGGACAGAAACGTTTATTTATTAGATATACTTAGTTTGTTACTCTTAACAAAATTTGATAAAGTATGATAAATACTTTAAAATAAGTATACACGTTAAACAGAGACTAGAGAGATTGATTCATTAGAGACATGGGATGGAGTGAGGTAAGACAAAATAAAACCACCATGTTTTGGGGTCATTGAATCGAATAAGTTTAGAAGTTCTTGAGTGAAATGTTTTCATTCAGTCAACAACAGGATGGATCACACCAAGAACATCTATAATGAAGTAACATAAGGATTTTTTAATCTGGAAGTGAATGAATTAGGAAAATTAATAGCTCTTCTGATTCCTTAGAAAGAGAGTGGTCCTTTCAAGTTTGAGGAAGGTCATTTTCAGGACAGTCTAAGAAAGGTTACAGTTCAGCTTCCACTAGGAGGCCTTCAGAAAAATAAAAAATGATTTGAGTTTCTGAAGTGGCTTGCTTTATTTATTTTAAAAAATTAAAGCTTATTTTCTGGATTTCTAAACAATAATAGTTTAGATTTTTCTAAAAAAAAAAAAAAAAAGTAAGTTATCACTATTTTCAAAAGCTGGAATGGACAGGGTACCAGCTATCCACTGTACCAGCTACAGTGAGTGTGTGCCAGTCTCCTTGCAGCTGCTCATGTAAATCTTTCCTCCCAGCAGGATTTTAACAAAAACTCACCACTTAATTGAGTAGTTCAAATGCCATTGAGTAGGAAATTTTAGTTAGACCAGAATATTTGAAAACTCAGAATCAGATATATGCATTCTGGCAGCATTCACAGTGTGCTGAAGTATCAAATTTTTTAAAAGGAACCCCTTGGTGCTCTTATGCTAGTTGTGGGTATTACTTGCTTTTATGACTTTGCAAGTATTCCTTCTGTACTATAGCTGTTTTTTAAACAACAACAACAGCAACAACCTTGCTTCATTTTCCTTTTTATTTTTGAGCTGTTTTGCAACCCCCTTTTGAATAGTGAGAAACAATGCAATTAATTTTCTCCAGCGCAATCATGCATAGATTTAATAAGCATCCGAAGGTAGGATCCATCTGTAAAGTATGCGTTGCATACTAAATTACTTCTCTTCTGTGGTTTTTTTCCTCTCCAAACCTTAATTAATTGAAGAAAAAAAATGTTTATTAAAGTGGGAACAGGCTGGGCTCTGGCTCTCCGCCTCTGGTTCAAAAGTTCAGACAATTCCCTGAAGGCTCCTCTGAATGTGTGTGTCTCCCTCTCACAGTCTTTCTTTCTCTGTCTTTATGGTAGGCATGAATGCCTAGAAAAGGTGTATTATTTTGTTCCCAGGATCAATTTTAATAATCTTAATTTAAGTAAATGAACTTTTTTGTGTAGATAGATTTGCATATATTAGATATGTCTGCATAAACAGTAGACACACATAGACACGTAATTGTATTATTTGCACATTTCCTATTGTTTGGAATAAAAAATTGATACACTTTCAGTGGCATCTTTAAACAGTATGTAAATGTAGAACAGGAAGTATAATTCTACAGGTGGATCTCAGACAGGAAACTAAAAGAATTACATCTAAAAATAAGCTAGGTCCTTGTAGACTCATTTAGACCAGAATAAAAAATACTAAATCTATCCAAGGTAGAAAAGTATTTTTCTATAAACAGAAATGGAAAAAAAAATATGTGATAGGAAGAGATTCACTCTGGGAGATGCTTCTGGAACAGGTATTTCCTGACCTGCAGCAAGCTTTATGTGACCGAGGTGAAGAGCAGCAAGCTTGTTTTAAACGAGAAACGCTGTCTTAAAGATGGACTCGGAATTTTTTCTATTATTTTAATCCCTTACCTGGGATGTCATGATCTTCCTTTTCCTTTTTTCAAAGTATTACTTTTTTTTCCTCATTAACTACAGATTTCAGATCCTTTTTTAAAAAAGTAAATACAAATAGTAATTTTCATTCCAATTACTAGTTTCTTTTTTAGTTTAAAGTAAGATTAGTTTTCTTCTTTAATATGATTAAGGTTTCCACATTCACTTTGAAATTTAGGAGTCTATGGAATCAGAAAGTAGTGCTAAACTTGACTGTGATCTTGCCTGAAGTCAACTAATCTTTGCCTAGTCATTCCTCATGGAGCACAATCATCACTTAGGAGCCTAGCAGAGGGCTTTCTACAGGTGTTTCGTTCTCTCTTTGGACTCTTATATCTTATACAATATGCCTAAAACCACTGGCCTGGTAATTAATTTTAAAAAAATAAATAAACATTAAATAGGGAAATAATAAGCAGCACAGAGAGCTATTTTAGTTTCATGTAGATGCAACCTTAGACACCTTGGCCCTTTTACCATGTACACGCCTACCATCATATACCCTTGCCATGTGAGTGTCAGATGAGTTGTGGAGAAATTTCTGGAAAGAGTTTAGAGGACTAAGCATTCCATACTTTCCTCTCAAGGATTCTTTTGCTACTGTGTAGTGACATGTATACCTTTGGGCCACTTTTGAAAACTTTTGAATCAAATTACATGAAGGTGATGCTAAAATATGATTATCAATTAACAATTATAATTGACGCCTAGGAAACTTGAAGACCTTCATCTACCATGTAGAACATCTATGTATGTGTATAACTTATCATCATCTTCCCACACCCCAAATTCCATGACTTTTGGAAGAATCTCACTATTGCTTTATAAGCAGATTTTGGTTTAGACTTCTGTGAAAACCCTGCATTGAAAAACTGTGGGTTTCACAAATTACATGCATGTAAGCAACATACCTTTGAAAGAAGGAGTGTGGGCCCTTTCTCCTATATGCTTATGTCTCTGTTGTCGTTGATTGGCGTCCTTTGTGAGCTATTCAGTGACATTTCAGAACCATTTCGCTCTGCAGAAAACCCGCAGTTGTGTTTCTTTAGCTGACACTGTGGCACTTGCACTCGAAATTGCTAGTTAGAAAAAAAAATTGTTGAGGCCGGTGGCTGTAATCAGCGTTGCTGCTGTCTGTTTCCTCAGACTAATAGCAGAGCGATCGGAGTCTGAGAGTTCAAACAGAGGTTATCTTTCCCAGGTAGCATCTCGTCCAACGAGAATTTGATTTTTTTCTATAGGACTTTACTCCATTAGATTAATGAAATTTCAATGAGAGCCTGGCGCCCCCTGAAGCTTTGTTAAGAAAACAAATGGTGATTCTGTAGGTGTGACAGCTTGCTTGGAGAGTTACGAGAAGGTGAATACATCCCCACAATCCAGGCAGCCTGGAACACATTGATCTCTATTTAAAGCACCAATCGGATTTTTGTTAATTATAAATGATTGATCTGCAGTTTTTCCCTCTCTCTCTTCTTATATGTGTGGTTCCCCCTCCTTCCTCTACTTCTAACTTCTTTGCATGCTGAGAGCTGAGCTTTTTGTTTAAAGGGACAATCATAGAGAGCAAATTATAGCAATACCCGGCAGCGGTGGTGTTGTGAATGTCACTGTCAGAGCGATCACTGTTCTCTCGATTTAGGTGAGCCCTGAAGTAGATTTCAGACTGACTCCATGTTCCCTCTTTACTTGGCTCATTCCTAAAACAAATTATTATCTTAAAGAAAATAAAGCATTAGAATCACTTAAATTGTATCATAGAAGCTATTAGGATGTTTTAAAATCTGACTCGTAAGCTTTGTATACCAAACTCCAATATTAACTCTGAACCAAAGTGCACACATACTTCATACACACCAGGATGTGGTATGTGACCCACCTACCTTGTGTGAGACAACAGGGTGAGTGAAGGGGAGTATCTCTGACCTTAAATTACAATGTATAGACATTCATGTGATTAATCCACCTTTTATCATCTTTGTGGGATAGTTTTTTTTAATAATGTTTGGAAGCAATACTATACTCAAAAACTGATATGTGTGTGTATTATTCCTGATAATTGCTAGCCACACAGAGTTCTGAAGAGCACAGAAAAATGTTCTTAGCTTTTTTATGGACCTATCTTTAGTGAAAATATTTGATCATTAAATTATTTATTTATTGAATATAAAAGTATATGGTTCCTTCTCAGTTATTTGTAACATATACAACACATAAAGAAGATTAATTTACACAAGTCTTAGGAAACATACTTGTGAAAATTACAATTGACAAAGTACAAGTATTAGTGTATTACATTTAAAATTATATTGATTTCACATTTCTAATTCAAAAATAGATCTTTATGAATATCTCTTTTTTAAGTTTGAATCCTTAATTAAGTTTCAAAACATAACCATTTCAAGTTAGAAGAATGAACTTGTCTCATTACTTTTTTTTTCCCCTAAATAATCTATGCATAAGAGACGTTTCAAGGCGAAGAATCTTAAAGTAGTTTATAGTTTGCAATGATATTCTTCTGCAAAATCCTTTAGGTTTGAAGAAGTGTTGCTCCTTTCTTTGACTGTCCTGAAACTTGCTCAACTTCCTTAGGGTTGCTGCATCACTGATTGGGTATGATAAAGTCTCAACAGACTGAGAGCAATTCTGTGTTTAAAACAGTAACAAAATGGGCAAGGACCTCATTCTGTTCCAGTACATAATACTCATCTAAATATGAAAGCTGTTCTGACACAATTTCCCTATGAGGTAATTATCTAATGATCCTGTAAGTGCTCTCAGGAAAACTAGATTTAAAAGGAGTACAATTTTTGCAGTGTAGTGTTTGTTCCTAGTATTTTACAATATTTATTTATTTTTCCCCTTTATTGCTACTTACTGTTTTTAATCTCAATTTTTTTAATTACCTAAAGGTACATTTATAAATTATAGCTCTGACTTTTAAAATCAGATTTTGAATTAACCAGGAAAAAAAGTGTGAGTTTTTGTTACAAATGTTAGCACATCAGAATAGTTGCCAATGTCAATGACTAACTAATTGACCAGTGACAGCAAGAAATGGGTGATCATGGTAAATTCACTAAGTTGTTTACATAAAATGTTTCCAAAGAGCTGGTTTTAAAATGTTTTAATTTTATTCCTGTTTTTTTTTTTTTCTTAATAGGCTAACTAATGGTTTTCATTAGTATATGTGTAATTTATGTGATTTTACTAGGTTCTACCAAGGTTAAATAATTTAAAGAAATAAACCCTTATCTGATATAAGATAACTAATGAAGTATATTAGATACTTGCCCTATTGCTGTATGAAATGGATCTCCAAAGCTAACAACAGCTTTCTGCGGGAACACAGATCTCTATATAAATATCTAAATGTAGCAAGATGTTGCAAATTTTTAAAGATATGCCATAAAAATAGATTAACGCTGGTGTGCAGCCCTGTTCAACTGAATTACAAAGGGATATCATGGGATTGCCAGTGACATTCACATAAATAAAAAATCAATTCTTAATGATGAGGCAGACTTGTTTTAGCGCATTACCCAGGTTAAATGGGAGCACACAAAGACATCAACTCCTATAAGACTAGTGGAATCATTGTATATTAATATGATTTAAGGAGCTACACACCTCGATGGAATAATTGTTATTATATCTATAGAGCCAGATGGTACTTGGTGTAAACAGCCATTGAGCGCCTCAAACACAAGTGTGGCAGGTGATCTTTAAGGTGTTCTCCCATCCTGCTCACTCATCTTATCGTTGGAATCTGCATTACTGTTTCAAAATGGTTTGATTGCCAGTTTGAAAAATTTTCAGAATAGTCCTATTGTTCAGTATGAATACGGAATATAAAATACTCTTTGCAGAAGAATACATGAGGCAGCTTACCTGGTTTTGTGTGACTGGTACTGTGTTTTTTATAATAAAGAGAACGAAGCATTTTTTTCTTCCAGCACCAGTGGCAAAACAGTACTGTTTACAGAAATTAAAAAAAAAAAAAATGAATTCACCAAGTTTCAGTGAAGTAGGCTCTAGTATCTACTACTATCAAAATAACCCTATTAAAAAAAATCATAAAAAATTTTTATTTTCAAAGTTAAAGAAATCCAAGTTCTGAGCAGAAGTATCTTTAGTTTCTTGTCAACTATCTTTGTTTTGAAATTTAAAAGTGGCTTCTACTAACTCTATCCAAATTTCTAAAAACAAACAAGCATTCGTTTCTTTAACAGATAAATTTATTTGGCATCTATTATGTGCCAAGCGCTGTTCAAAGCACTGGGGATACAGCAGTGAAAAAACTCTGCTCTCATCAAGTTTGTATCCCTTAGTGGGGCAATAAATGAGATGATGTGATAGAATAATAGAAGGCAATGTATTAGAAGGCATTAAGTGCTATGGGAGAATTGAAACAGGGAAAGGAGACAGTGTGTGCTAAGGTAGGGTGTTGGAGGGTAAGACTTTTCTCTTTCCCTTTAAAAAACATAAGAGAGATTGTTTAGGGAGAATAAAAGAGGCTGGCAAAGTTCTTGTTTGTCTTCCAGCTTCATTGCTCTCATGAATTCCTAGCAAGTTGTCTGATAATACACCTGCTATTATATCCTCGGCTCAGTGACCATGGTTGAATAGTTGGAATGAATGTTCAATGTAAACTTAGATTAAACTTAATGACGTTACATAAGTTTCTTATGGTTTGATCTCTTTCTTTTGATAATAGCATTTAAAAGGCATAGCATCTTTAGTTATAAAATCTCCCAAAAAACAAACCCATTGCCATCAAGTCAATTCTAACTCATAGTGACCCTATAAGATAGGGTACAACTACCCCATAGGGTTTCCAAGGCTGTAAATCTTTGAAGCAAACTGCCATATCTTTCTCCCATGGAGCAGCTGGTGGGTTTGAACCACTAACCTTTTGGTTAGCAGTCGAGCACTTAACCTTTGCACCATCAGGGCGCCTTATAGCACCCTTCGCTGTACCTTATCATCCATGTTTTCTGGTTTCTAAATATCAAGGACACAGAACTGGTCTCTTATAGAAATCTTTATAGTAGTAGATTCAGTGGATTTAGAATACCAAACATATAAACCAGATTTTCCAGGAGTGTAGAATACAAGAAGCTCCTCGGAATTTTAGGAGCTCATAAATTAAGCCCTTCTGTCCCCTAATGATGATTTTCATGCTAAGCCTGAGAATATGGTTGTATTGCTCTGAGGTACGACTGACTAATTCCTGGATTTCAAGCTAACTTTCAGTTCTTCATCAGAAAGTTTACCACATGACTGTCACTGCTGTTTAGGTGAAACATATGCTGCTGTGGAATACTTTTTTGGTTAGGCAAAAAAAAAATTCAGTTTATAATATTGTATAGTCTTTATTCAGATTTATTTTTATTATAAATATTAATGATAAATATATATATATATATATGTATGTATGTATGCTTCCCACTGTAAAATGTATGTTTATATATGTATGTATGTATGTTTATTTCTGTGTAGAAAAAAATATTGAAAGGATGTGATCCAAAATTTAATAATGACTACAGGTTGTAACCTCTGGAGCTCTGATGGCATAGTGCCTAAGGCATTTGACTGCTAACTAGAAGGTTGGTGGTTCAAACCCACCAGCCACTCTGCGGAGGGAAGACTGGGCAACCTTCTTCTGTAAAGAGCTACCACCTCAGAAAGCCAGGGAGGTCACTATAAGTAGGAATCGACTCAATGGCAGTGAGTGTGTGTGTGTGTGTGTGTGTTTTAACATTAGAGATAATATTTATTCTATTTTTGTGGCTCTCTGTATTTTAAATTTTTCCTGCAGTGAATTTGTATTCTTTTTGTAATCAGAAGAAAAAAAAACCTCAATATTTTTTTTGTGAAAGCTGAAACCTAAAAATTTATGTTTTCACTTAAATTATGCAAAACCTCACAGCTGGCAAGTAGATGCAGATCAGTTCTGCAAATACCAGGAAGTAATAGAGATCACCAAGCATCAAGATTGAGATAATGTCATGAAATTACCAATTTTACCTATAACTAGTCATTGTACTGAAAAGTACAAAATTTGACCAATTTATCCCTTCTTTTATTTCCAAGACAACAAGCTCCTTTTTAAACTATAAAAGCTGGGATATTTCCATAGCAAAATGCCAGCTATACCAAATTTGATAAGGAAACATGTTTTTAATTTCAGGCTTTTGAATGTGGTGTTACTCATAAGGATGAGTATTTATGAATGTATAGGAAAAAAAAGTGCTTGGAAACTTTATTTCTTTTAGCAGTCAACAATATTTAGCCAATCAGAATGCTTGGATAGATAAACATTCCTACTGTTTTAATTTTGAATATAGATTGTCTCGTGCTGATGGGAAGTATTGTTAATTTTAATAAAATTAACTTTATATTGTTATTTCACTGCTTTATAATAATTTTACATGGCGCCCTGGGGATGCCTCTGTTTTACATTATCAGGTGTCACATTTGCTATTTGGTTGGTATAGCAGCGTTCAGCTTCACTTCTCTATTCAATTGCCTGAAGCCACACTACTCACGTTATATTACAAGTAGTTATATTGCTATACACTGCACAAGTTTATATACTTTTCTTTTATATGTATATATCATTTTTGTATTTTCTTAAAATCATTGTTTTGTGCTATTTCCCAGAATTCCTGTAGCTTGCCTTTAGGTAGACACAGTTATGATAACAAGTTGGCTAAGACACCTTGGCAATCTGCCTCAAGTACTATGTTTAAATTCATTTTCAACCTAGTAGTTTGCCACTATTTTGATACATTCTTAGCTAGTGTTTCACTGTTTTTGATAAGCGTTATAGCTTCATAAACCCATTAAAATATGACTTTTTATAGAGACCGAGAGTTATTGCTATTTTAAAAACAAGGGTTTATTCACTGCCCTCAAGTCCTTTTCTGACTCATAGTGACCCCTCCTTGGGTTTCTGGTACTATCTCTATAGTAGAAGCTCTGGTAGCATAGTGCCTAAGGCACTTGACTGCTAACCAGAAGGCTGGCGCTTCAAACCCACCAGCCACTCCTCGGAAGGAAGGTTGGGCAATCCTACTTCCGTAGTGATACTGCCTTGGAAACCCAAGGAGGGGTCGCTATGAGTCGGGGCCGACTCGACGGCATATAACAACAACAACAACAAAATCTCTACAGAAGTAGACTGCCCAGTCTTCCTTCCGAGGAGTGGCTGGTGGGTTTGAACCACCAGTCTTCTGGTTAGCAGCCAAATGCATAGGCACTATGCCACCAGAGATGTCAAAACAAGGAGGGGGGAATTATTGACAACTTTCATGACCCACTGTATGTCAGACAGATCACTCAGAGATAATTAATCAGAACAAGTCTCCCTTCAGTGTTACCACTTGGCTTAAACTCACCCTGGAATTTATAGAAGTCAGATAGACTAGCAAATAATCTGTTATGGATTGAATGTTTGTCTAATCAGATACCAAATATACAGTAATTAAATTATAGATGTATCTAGTTTCTCATAAGCCATTTACTTTTTTCTTTCTTTGATGTAAGTCTATGGCTTAGCTTTAGGGTTGAATGTTGTCTACCTTGACTTATTCTAATATATATATTTTTTTATAATGCTGCTATTTAAAGTTGTAAGAGTATACTAAAATGTTTTGGTTAGCTATATGAAATATTTATTATGGGCAATTAGGAATATACATTTTAAAATAGACTATATTTTCCACTTAAGTTTGTCTATATATATTGATAAGGAAGCTGGTCTCCTGTGTGAGACACATGTGCAGCTGGCTTGTATGTGATTGATGAGCTAATGATCCCTATAATCTGAGGTACATTTAACTAACTGATAACTGATAATAAAGAGACTCCTCAATTTAATCCTACTTTAGTAGTTTATAGTCAGAAACTATGTAAAAATGAGTACTGAGAAGTTACTATGAAAGTATCTTTTATATTGGTATTTTTGTTTTCCAACAAACTGTTTCCTTCCTTGCTTCTCTCTGTGTTACCAAAAATGTCTGTGGCTAGGAGAAACTGTATCTCTGTTTTGAATTACACCATTCATGTTATTAGCAGTCATAGATCACCTCCTTTCACCACTTCAAGTTTAATATTTTGTTTATATCCTCTTTTATTTAGACTCTTAACCTTTGATTCTATTCAATAAATTTAATTACTTTGCCATTCTCTTAAAGTATAAGTTGCTTATTAGATATATTTTTTAATTTCTTATTATTGTGAACTTTGTAGTTTTGGGAACGTTGGTGAACTACAGGTAGTAAAAATGTGGAACCAGGTAAAAAGAGCCCCTCCTGAACTCTAGTTGTGGCACTGGTACATCTTGCTAGTGACTTGGATGAAATTTGATGATTAAAAGTGTCTAGCTTATTCAGATAAGGGAAATTATTAGAAAGCAGGGGCACTTATTAAGCTGATTTCAAGCCCAAAAGACCTCTTGCTCTTGAGGAAGAAGTCAAATGTGTGTGTTTATTATGAGGATGTTGTAGTTGTTGTGTGCTTGTGGAATGCTTGCATAGCTTAGATCCACTCAGTAATTGCTAGCTGGCTATTAGCCTCTGGGCTGAATTCATAGACTTTATCTCTGCTTTTCTAGTTCAAGTATCATTTGTGTATCATGTGTCATTTGTGCACATATATCATTTGATAAAAGTCATACTTACTGCTACTACAATGGCAATATTGCAGAGAACTTTCTTGTAAAAACTTAGCAGGGCATGGAGAGAATTGGGGGGTAAAAATTGCTTGCATAATCTTTATTCTGATCCAGAATTGTAGGCAAATGGACCACAATGTGTCCAACAATATAATGGCTAATAATATATTTCTGAATTTCTAGAGGAAAATTTATTTGAAAAGATTTTATGAAGTATCTGAATGTAGATAATTTGAAGCATGTTTATAAATATTTTACCTGCCTTTAATAGATGGATGGTTTTATCCAATAACAATTTCATGGTAGTTAATGTAGCAGTATAAATATGAATATTTAGGGGGCATTTCTTCTTTCATTTTTATAATAAATACATGATTAGTAATGATTTCTTTTATGGAAGGTTTTTTTATGGCACATTGCTTTATAAAGGAAATTCAAAGTTAAGTTTGAGGAATTACATAATGAAATTTTCTGGGAGTGTGTAGTTTAGGTATAATTACAAAAGTAGAAATGTATAATTTGCACTTGCATAATACCTTTCATTGAAGACTATGAAAATAAATCTTGTGATGTACTCCAGACTTCTTACGTGCCTTCCTATGTATCTGAAACAATTTCTCTATTATAGTTTAACAATAATCCAGTCAAAAACACAATTCAGTATTGTGTGCAGATCTTCTCTGTAAGGTAAAGTGAGTGATGCCTAGTGTATCTTTCTTCTTGTTTGTTTATGTATTTACTCTTTCCACCAAGCATTTGAAGTGGAATGCCTCCTCCACTTTTTAAAAAGACTTTTAGCCATGCTGAGTGAAATAAGTCGATCACAGAAGGACAAATATTGTATGAGCCCATTCTTGTAAAAAGTCAAGGAAAGGTTTACTCAGGGAAGGAAATTCACTTTGTTGGTTACTGGGGATGGAAGGGAAGGGGAGGGAAACTTTTGGACTGGTTGAGGGTCACATGTTGATTTGGGTGAGGAGGGGGACAGTAAGAGTCTGTGACTAGCATGATGACATTGGGGAAAGGAAAGACACTGAAATGTATACACAAGATATAGACAACAAAGGCAAATACTGTTACATGCACCATACTGCATTACCACTAGCACCAAATACCAGGCTATGGATAAATGCATAGACAGATGAGAAGATCAGGTGGGGGTAGATGAACAGGAATATACCCTAGACCAAGGATAGATTTGGCTGAAGATAATCTTACATATATACACTTGTGCTACAAAATTAGCCACATACATTATAAAAGCAACAGAAAACAGGGTTGGAGTAACTTCTCAGAGACAACCAAACACCTTGAGAGAGCGAATCAGTGGGCATGCAGACTTGGGGCCATAGTCTCAGGGGACATCATGCTCAATTGGCCCAATATAGTACATAAAAATCTTGTTCTACAACCTACTTTGGTGAGTAGCGACCAGGGTCTTAAAAGCTTTTGAGTGGCCATCTAGGATGCAACTATTGGTCTCTTCCCATTTGGAGCAAAGAAGAGTGAAGAAAATCAAACTCATCTGGAAACAAGTAGTCCAAGGATATGATGGACCAAAAGGACATCAGCCTTCATGACCCCAAGACCAGAAGAACTAGATGGTGCCTGGCTACCAATGCCAATTGCTCAGAAAGGGATCTAAACTAGAGATCCCAGTTAGAGTGGGAGGAAAAATGTGAAACAAAATTCAAAAACAGAAAAATGACCGGAATTACTGGTCAGATAGAGACTGGTGGAATCCCTGAGAGTTTGGCCTCAGGTTAGTTACCCTGCAGGCCTAGAAACGGACGCGCTTCCATGGATTGGCTCTCAGCCCAACAGTAGAAGAAAGACCTACATGCAGAATACCTACTACCCCAAGGCAGTGTACCCACCTACTCTAGGGAGATACACCCTTTAGATCAATCAACCATGAGACACCAGAGGGGCAGCATTCACAGAGGGAAAACTAGACAGATAGGAATGCATAGTTAAGAAGGGCACAGGGAGGGGGTAGTCACAAGGAGGAGAGTTTTTTTATGATTAGGGATTAAAATCGGGGTGTGGAATCAAATGTGCATGAACTGTTGAATATAAAACAAATCTGCTTTATAAATTTGTACCCAAAGCACAATTTAAAAAGAAAGAAAAAGAAATAAAGAAAAATAAAAAGACTTTTAGCCAAGCTGTGTACATACTATCAAAAATAAAATTGCAAACTTTTACTGAGAGCCCTTTATGTGATTTCTACACAGTATCTCATTTTAACCCTCACAGTAATTCTATAAATTAGGCATTAGTATCTCCATTTCACAGGTGAGGTTAAGTAACTTTCCCAAGACCATACCTTTCAGCTGTGGCAAAACAAGAATGTAAATTTACATCTGACTTCAAAACTAGATGACTTTGAGAGAAAGAGGGACAAAGTAAGGAATGATACTCAGAATTCCTAACTCCTAATCCCACTGCACATTGCTGTCAGTGTACAATGCTGTATAATGTCAGTGTACAATTCTGTACAACTCTGTCAGTGATAGGATAATATCCATATGTCTACAAGGAAGACCAGTGAATATGACTATTATTCAAATTTACGTACTAACTACCAAAACAAAAGAAGAAGTTGTAGATTTTTACCAACTTCTGAATTCTGAGGTTGACCAAACATGCAATTAAGATGTGTTGATTATTGCTGGTAATTGGAATGTGAAAGTTGGAAACAAAGAACAAATTGGAAAAATACGGCTTTGGTGATAGAAATGGCACTGGAGATCACATGGTAGAATTTTGTAAGACCAATGACTAATTCATTGCAATAGTTTTTTCCAATAACATAATGTCAACTGTATATATGGAACTCACCAGATGGAATATGTAGAAACCAAATTTATTACATCTGTGGAAAGAGGAGCTAGAGAAGCTCAATATCATCAGTCAAAACAAGACCAGGAGCTGACTGTGGAACACAGTATCAGTTGCTCATATGCAGGTTCAAATTGAAGCTGAGGAAAATTAAAACAAGTCCACAAGAGCCGAAATATGACCTTGAGTATATTCCTCACATATATGTGAATTTAGGGACCATTTGAAGAATAGATGTGATGCATTGAACACCAGTGACAGAAGACCAGATGAGTTGTGGGGTGACATCAAGAACAACATACATGAAGAAAGCAAAAGGACATTAAAAATACAGGAAAGGAAGAAAAGATCAAAATGGATGTCAGAAGAAATTTGCTCTTGAATGAAGAGTAGCTAAAGTGAAAGGATGGGGTGTTGAAATAAAAAAGGTGAACAGAAAATTTCAAAGGGTGGCTCAAGAAGACAAAGTAAGATATTATAATGAAAGGTGCAGAGACCTGGAGTTAGAAAAACAAATGGGAAGAACACACTCAGCATTTCTCAAGCTGAAAGAACTGAAAAAAAAATTCAAGCATCAAATTGCAATATGGAAGGATTCTATGGGCAAAATATTGAACAATGCCGGAAGTATCAAAGAAAAAAAAAAAAAGATGGAAGGAATACACAGTCACTGTACCAAAAAGAATTGGTAGACGTTCAGTCATTTCAGGAGGTAGCATATGATCAAGAACCAATGGTACTGAAGTAAGACATCTGAGCTGCACTGAAGTAACTGATGAAAAAGAAGGCTTCAGGAATTGATGGAATACCCATTAAGATGTTTCAACAAATGGATGCAGCATTAGAGGCACTTACTGGTCTGTACCAAGAAATTTGGAAGACAGCTACCTGGCCATCCAGCTGGAAGAGATCCATATTTGTACCCGTTCCAAAGGAAAATGATCCAACAGAATGTGGAAATTATCGAATAACATCATTAATAATACACACAAGTAAAATTTTGCTGAAGATAATTCAAAAATGGTTGCAGCAATGTATCAACAGGAAACTTTCAGAAATGGAATCTGGATTCAGAAGAGGACATGGAACAAAGGATATCATTGCTGATATCAGATAGATTTTAGCTGAATGCAAAGAATACCAGAAAGATGTTTACCTATGTTTTATTGACTATGTAAAGGCATTTGACTGTGTGGGTCATGACAAATTATGGATAACATTGTGAAGAATGGGAATTCCAGAACACCTAACTGTGCTCATGAGGAGCTGCACATAGACCAGGAGGCTGTCTCTTGAACAGAATAAGGGGATGCTACATGGTTTAAAATCAGGAAGGGAATGTGTCAGGGTTGTATCCTTTCACCATACTTAATTCAATCTGTACGCTGAGCATATAATCCGAGAAGCTAGACTGTATGAAGAAGAACATGGCATCAGGGTTGGATGAAGACTCATTAACAGCCTGCATTGTGCAGATGACACAACCTTGCTTGCTGAAAGTGAAGATTATTTGAAGCACTTACTGATGAAGATTAAAGACTAAAGCCTGCAGTATGGATTACACCTCAACATAAAGAAAACGAAAATCCGCACAACTGGACCAATAAGCAGCATCACAATATATGGAGAAAAGATTGAAGCTATCAAAGATTTCGTTTTACTTGGACCCATAGTCAACACCCATGAGAGCAGCAGTCAGGACATCAGATGTCGTATCACACTGGGCAAATCTGCTGCAAAAGACCTCTTTAAAGTTCTGAAGAGCAAAGATATCTCTTTGAAGACTTAAGGTGCATCTAATCCAAGCCATGGTATTTTCAACAGCTTCATATGCATGTGAAAGCTGGACAGTGAATAAGGAAAACTGAAGAAGAGTTGATGCTTTTCAGTTGTGTTGGCAAAGAATACTCAAAGTACCATGGATTGCCAGAAGAACTAACAAATCTGTCCCTGGAGAAGTGCAGCCAGAATGCTCCTTGGAAGCGAGAGTGGCCAGATTTCGTCTCACCTACTTTGGTCATGTTGTCAGAAGGGACCACTCCCTGGAGAAGGATGTCATGCTTGGTAAAGTGGAGGGCCAAGGAAAAAGGGGAAGGCCCTCAGTGAGAGAGATTAACACAGTAGCCACAATGATTGGCTCAGGAATAGTAAGGATTGTGAGGCTGCCACAGGACTGGGCAGTGTTTCCTTTTGTTGTACATAGGGTCACTATGAGTCAGAATTGACTCAACGGCACCTGACAACAACAACAACCCCACTGCAAAATTTTGCTTAATGGCTTTCATGATTTCTGATAAAGAAAAAAAATAAAAAGGCAGCATTTATTGAAAGTTTGTTTAGTGTCCGAGGATTGAAAAGGGCTCGTGGTAAATACTGAAATATGGACTCCCTTTTCCTCTATATACCCAGTATGGCTAGCAAAAAGAATTGGCATCATGTAAAGGAGGATAGGTGGAAATAAACTTTCTGCTTCTCTTCTGGAATCACCTCTCCTTTCTTACCCATTGCTCTCTCAGAAATAGCTCAGATATTTTGCTAAATGCTTTCTTCCTTATCTCTAATAACATACTGTCCATAGAACACATACCCTAAAAGAATATTTAGGTATGTGAAGATTTGGAGAGCTTAAAGAGTGAATATACCAAAAGCATGAAAAATGGTCCTCTTTCTGCGTAAGGAGAGCCTCAGGCTTACTGCGAGAACTCTCCATATAATTGCTTTGCAGGCTAATCCTTACCTTGATGTCTTTCAGTATGACTTCAGTAAATCCCGAGCAACTGTGTTGTGTGCACTGCCTGACATTTGATGCTGAAAACTACCAGTTTGTTAACCTTATCTGAGCTGAATGATTGCTGTGGGAGAATTTTGTTGTTGAATTGTGAACAAAACCCAAATACTTTCAGAGTCTATCATGTATGTCTGCACCAAATTCTTTGGCAGCCCATGGAAACCAGGTCCTTCCAGACTTGGCTAAAGTTCCATTTTCTTTAAAATTTTCAAGTGTCAGGGAGTTCCAGTAAGATGGCAGACTAGGCAGAAAGACTGCACAGACCCTCTTCAACAAAGAAAAGGGAAACCAATTAACACAGACACAGAAGATAATCCTGGACCCCTGAGCCTTGAAGG
>NW_006921672.1:6066954-6070478 GCF_000298275.1 Orycteropus afer afer
TTTAGGTATCTTCAAAGGATTGAGAGACAGACCAAAGAAAATTTTCAAGTGTCTAGGACTACTGAAAATATATACTATTTGACATAGAAGGAGCTCTGGTGGCACAGTGCCTAAGACATTTGACTGTTAGCCAGAGGGTTGATGGTTCAAACCCACCAGCTGCTCCATGCCAGGAAGATGGGGCAGTCTACTTCCAGAAAAATTTGCTGCCTTGGAAACGCACTGGGGGTTGCTATGAGTTGGAATCAACTTAATGGCTTTAGGTGGCAGAGGTATCTTACCCTGGGTTATAAGGTGGAAGTTAAATTGTCACAGAATATCTGGATCCTGGAGTTATGTATGGAAAAAGACATGTTGAATGTAGGTGTATTTCCTCCCCACAGTGTGCCAGTTGTGCTTTCCAGGAAGTATTTCTGACTGTGATGATAGAATACTGCATTTTTGCATATAATGAACCCACTGAAATATATATATAGTTCACATAACATACATAGGAAACTAACGCATGAGGGGATGGTATGGTTTACAAAAAAAGTATAAGGCACACATTATTTGCATATAAATATGGTGTATCTAAACATGAAGTCATCTATATATTCATAGCCAACCCTTTTTCATAGATCACCATCTTTGGAGTTGGCAGAACTGACTATGAACACACATGCCTCTGAGTACACAAAAATGAAGTCATTTTGTAAATCATCTATGCTAAGATGGCAAACAGTTTTTCTTTCATGTTCTGATAACTACCCATGAATGGTCTTTTCCAGTGTTTCAAACTCACCATAAAGTTTCTATTTGATATAGAATGTCTGGAAAGAAACTGGCCTTCATGAATTACTCCTTAACTTTACTAGCAGTTGTATCCATGACCTACTTTTAAAAAACATTATTATAGAGGATCCCTTTATTAAAATCAAAACAACTACAAGTATTTGCCATAGATGGCGTTGGGTTGGCCAGTCAACAGATTGGTAGTTCTCACTAGGAGAAGGGACTGTGGAGGAGCAGAAGGCAGGGGAGATGTAAAGGTTTAGAGATATGCAAAAGAGGGAACAATGAACTGAGTTTAGTCTGGACAAACAATTTCAAAGTTACATCCAAGGCTTTCAATCCAAGAGGAACAGGCAGAGAATGACATCATAAAAGACTGAGTAATCATGGTGTCCAAAGAATAACAGGTGAGAATCTGGGATATTAATAAGGGTAGTCTTTGTGAGACTGGAGAGAAGCAAAGTCTGGTTTCAGAGAAGGAGACGGTCCCCTGGCAGGAGTCAAACCCATGGAGGAACTAACTGGGTACAAGAAACCCATTTGGAAGGGTCATTTCCCCTTACACCTAAGTTACTTCCCCACGAGGAAAAGGAAGGGGAGCAGCTGCCTGTCTCCAGCCCTCATTTTCTCCTGTGGAAGGATCTGTGTACCACCACTAAAATTTCAAGAACCATTGCGTTCTCCACCCCTGACTGCCCTCAGATTACAAGGAGCCCTGATAAACTACGTGTGTTTTATTTGAGTTAGGACAAACCACGTTTATGATCATCAGGTTTTTGTTTTGTTTTTAGCATAGTTTACCTTAGTGATATACTACATACAATGTCGCTTGTAATTTGCTGATGTTATCATTCTCAGATGTTCACTCACAGATGTTCAAAGGTAGGATTTTTAAAGATACTGTTAATAAAAGGCAATAATAATGGAAACTTTAAAAAAAAGAAGATATTGGACTTACATCAGAACCGACTTACGGTGGAGTTGTCTGAATGGAACCCTGTCATAAGTTAGGGCCAAGTGTACAGTTTAGGGTGTGAAATATAGCTAATTAGCTAATTCATCAAACATTTTATCTCCTCTGTGTGGGTCCTTATTGACCCAAGGCTGCAGCTGCTGAATCTGCAGGTGGCAGAGGTTATTATAGGAACCTGAATTCATGCTATTTTGAAAGGATCAATCAACTTGCTCCATATCACAGAGCAACCCAACCCACTGCCATTGAGTCAATTCCAACTCATAGCAACCCTCTAGGACAGGGTAGAACTGCCCCACAGGTTTTCCAAGACAGTAAATCTTTATGGAAGTGGATTGCCTCATCTTCCTTCCATGAACCACCCACCTTTTGGTTAGCAGCCGAATGTCTTAAATGCTGCACCACCAGAGCTTCTTTATCAAAGAGCAAGAGGGAGGGAGTTAACCCAGGAGTTGAATCCAAGTAGTCAGACTTTAAAGGAGCTCTGGTGGCAGGGTGCCTAAGGCATTTGACTGCTAACCAGAAGATTGGCAGTTCAAACCCACCACCCACTCCATAGAAGGAAGACTGGGCAATCTACTTCCATAAAGATTTACCACCTTGGAAACCCAATGGGGGTCACTATGAGTCGGAATCAACTCAGTGGCAGTGAGTTAGTCACTCTGACTTTAGAGTTAATCCTGGTTTTATCCACAATGTTACAATGCCTTAAGCCTATGCATTTAAATTCAAGATACAGTTTATCTTAAATTCCCTTAGGAAACTTTCTCCAGTTCTCTATAATATTGCTTTGAAATTCTTCCCAAGTTGCTTGAAATATGATTTGATTTCTTGACAAAATTGTGAGCTTCTGAATGACCTAGGTCACAACTTCTGTTTCTTGCCATATATGGTACAGTGAATTATTTAATGTGGCTTTTCTAGCCATGGTCTTTGTGACTCCCATCAGATGACTGGGTGGGGCTGTGTAATATGATGTGCTCTGTGGCCCACCACAGGGATTGGATAACTTGTTAATAATGTAGCTAAGGTACATGACACCCTTGTGGGGATCAGACCTGCAAATAAGGTATATGGAACCCTAACATGGGGATTGGTCAGCATTGCCATCTCTCTAGGCTTAAAATTAGCCATCCCAGAGGTGGAAAGTGGTAGAGGGGGATCTCACTGCCATCATGAGAGAAGAGCCAAGAGTGGAGCACGCACATGGACCTGAGATCCCTGCGCTAAGATGGCAGAGGGGCTGAGAAACAGAGACATTGTGGCAGCAGAACCAAGAGACCAGCATGAGAGAGAGCAGTGGATTTGTGGGCCCACAGAGTGAGAAAGCTGAGTGCCTTTGGGCAGGAGGCTTGCTGGCAGAGTGGCATGCACCTATCACAAAGCTAAAAGAGCTTTGTTACCACTTGCCTGAACATAGCAGAGGCCAGGCTGAGAGGCTGAGGGCCAAAGAGAGGCATGCCTGTGGGTATGGCGGAAGGGAGGCTGCCCTGATCGAAGAATTGTATCCTGAGTGTTCCTAAACTTCAGTTGTAACCTGTTATTTCCCTAATAAATCCCACACTAATGACTATTGTGTGAGAGTTCTGTATGGCCATTGTAGCAAATTACTGAGCCCAGCGAGAAGTAGACTGCCGTGGGAGGGACAGCTGATGTCAGAATTGGTAAAAAAAAAAAAAAAAAGGTTGGACCTCCACACCCCTTTTGCACCATAGTTCATTTATTTTCTGGGGATACAACCAGGTATAGGATACTAACTCTGCCTATTCTTTTTTTT
>NW_006921672.1:6070668-6072217 GCF_000298275.1 Orycteropus afer afer
TCTCCCATGATTGTTCTCTCCAAGGAGTGTATCTACCTCAGGTACATGTTCAACTCATATGCCTGTCTTTTGATTGGCTGGAAGCCACAGGTATGGGTTCAATTCCAGACCTGAAGGGCAGCTAGGGACCATAGTCTCAGTGGTTCCACCAGGCTCTATCAGACCAGCAAACCTGGTCCCCCTTTCCCCCACCCCAAAAGATTTTGAGTTTTGTTCCACATTGTTCTCCCTCTCTATCCAGGATCTCCTCCATAGATAACTCTCTGATTGGTTGACAGTGGTAGCCAGGCACCATCTAGTTCTTCTGGTCTCATAGTCAAATAGAACTCTGCCTATTCTTAAGGGGCTGTTAAGTGCTGTTTTAGAAGTGTGAGAAACACACAAGTCACCCCAGCCAGCAGAATCAAGAGAAACATATAGAGCCCATGTAGGTCCTCAGATAGAGGATCCCAAATATTTGATGGATTGGATAATGGATTATATTTAATAATTAGTAATAGAATTCTGGATGGCTGGGGGAATCCCATTTGCTCTTGAACACCCTACAGGTAATTCAGAGCAGAAATTTCTTGACATTACTTATCTGTATTTTAGAAATTGCCAATATTTTAGGCCTAACATTTTATTGAAACACCTTGTTAACTAGAAATTTTATTAGTTTATGGCTATTTCAGAGATCTTAAAGAGCTTGCTTTTTTTATCAAATTAAGAAAATAATTACATGGAATTACAAAATTACTAAGGGTATATGGTGTTTTATAGTTATTCTTTCCTCAAATGACTATATTTGCATTCAGACTAGGAACACAAAAATTGTATCATTTTTCTTACTTAAAAAAAAGCAATTTCTAAATTTTGAAATTGTACTATGGTTATGTAATGTGTGTACATTAAAGAAAGCTGTACTATATATATCCAACTTTTCTGAAATCTAAAATTATTTCCAAATTCTTTTTTCCTTCCAAAGGAAAGCATTAATTGTGGTGGAGGTGAAAAGTGAATGGAGGAATAGGAGAAAAAAATCGCTATGACTTGATAATTATTGAAGCGAGATGATAGGTACAAGAGATCCATTATATTTTTTCTCTACATTTGTATATTTAAAATTTTCCACAATAATTTTTAATCTAATAAAAAAGAAAGGCATCTGAGGAATAATTCTAATCAGTTCAACTTCAGGCAAACATAAGAATTTTCCAAATGACATTATTAGCCAAGGCAAGATTATATTATTTTTGGATTTTAGTTTTCTCTGTCATTCTTATCCTTTGGTGCATGGTGAAATAAAATGTATGAGTCTGTAATTTTTTAAAATTCTGCAATATATTTTCTTAATTTAAATCATTTTCTTTATTACTACAATACTGAAAATACATGCTTACGATAAACTAGAAATGCTTTTTTAAACTTATTTTTTAATTGTGTAATTTAATGTAATATCTACATTGAACCAGTTGTTGTTGTTGTTGTTATGTGCCGTCGAGTCGGCCCTGACTCATAGCGACCCCTCCTTGGGTTTTCGAGGCAGTATCACTACGGAAGTAGGATT
>NW_006921672.1:6080119-6085448 GCF_000298275.1 Orycteropus afer afer
CTGAGTTGTCTCTCCTCACCTGTAAAACTGGGGTTGACTGCTCTTCTCTCTGGCTTCCTGGCTTTTAATCCCCTTTCTCCTGCTCTTCCCACTTGCTACTTCGGGCGTCCCTGAGTTGTCTCTCCTCACCTGTAACTAGCCTCCTAAATTATTAAAGAATAAATTCCTGTTTGTTGAAGCCATCTACTTGTGGCATTTCTGTTATAGCAGCACTAGAGAACTAAGACATGTGCCATGAGTCAGAGCCAACTCACCAGTACCTAACGACAACAAGATAATGTCATTTATATAACACTCTAGAAAAAGCAAAATTATAGACAGAAAATAGATCAGTGGTTTCCAGGGGCCACAGGTGAAGGGAGGGGATTGATTGCAAAGGGGTAGGAGAGAACTTTTTGCGGTGATGGAAATATTCTTTATCTTGATTTAGAGATTGTTTTACAACATAGCCCAGACTTTGAAGAGAGGGAGACCCAAGAACAGTGTTGTATATGTATTTGTCAATGTTGTTGTTGTGTTGTTATGTGCCGTCGAGTCGGACCCAACTCACAGTGACCCCTCCTTGGGTGTCCGAGGCAGTATCACTACAGAAATAGATTGCCCCATCTTCCTTCCAAGGAGTGGCTGGTGGGTTTGAATTGCCAGCTTTCTGGTTAGCAGTCAAGTGTCTTAGGTACCATGTTACCAGAGCTATTCATCAGAATATATAGTACTTAAAAAGGGTGAATTTTATTTTGTAAATGATATCTTAATACAATATTCATAACCAAATATATTTTAAAAATATATTTTCTAAAACCCTTTTTAGATCTGTCTAGCTTCCATGAACAAGCCTATTGTTAATAGCTCTAGATCATATGTCTTTCTAGAACTAAGGGGCATATGAGTTCTTTGAACCACATTTATATTCCCATGCCTGTCTATTCTCTTCTGGTAAAACTGTATAATGACAGAGCCCTAGAGGGATAAACTAGCAAAAGGAACATTGGATGGGGTTGTCATTAGCACCTATTGAGTTGGCCCCTGTTCTGGTTACCTACTACTGCTCTGACAGGAAATATACCACAGATGGGATGACTTGACAAACAGGAGTTTATTCTCTTACAGTTCGGGAGGCTAGAAGTCCAAGTTCAAAGTGCCAGGCTCCAGGGGCTCTGTGACCTTGGGCTTCAGCTCTGCCTCTTGCTCCTGGCCCACTGAAGCTAGAGGCATCTCTTCACTCAGGCAGGTACTGGCTGCTGAGGCTAACAAGCCCAAGGTCGACAAATAAAAAGGCACAGTCTCAGTGTTACCAAACCACATGGCAGACCATTAATTCAAGTCCATTAAAAGTCCCAAGGTAGGCAGAGCATGGCAGGCTGCTGAACAAGAACATGGCTACATGCAGGGTTCAAGTGTGCCATAAGCTAAAGATTGTTCCCAAATCTGTTTCTTATATACAGGAAGCAGACCACATACCCAAAGTAGCTACTCAGCTGATTGTGGTAGATCCCACCATGGCGTTAATTGCCAGTCTTATCATGGGGAATAACTTCCACCAGTTGCCCAGCCACTCAAGGAGGCCCAGCCAAGTTGACATACAACTTTAACTACCACAGCCCCTGAGTTGTGATGACCTCATGCATAGTTGGATCAGATCATTTTGATCCACAGGATTTTCACTGGCTGATTTTTTGGACGTAGATCACCAGGCCTTTCATCCTACTCCATTTTAGTGTGGAAGCCCTGCTTAAATCTGTTCAGCTGTAGCAACACACAAGCCTCCACTGAGACTAAGTGGTTGGTGGCTGTACTTGAGGTGCATTAGTCAAGAATCAAAACAAACTCTTCCACATGGGGGTGGGTAAGAATTCTACCACTGAACCACCACTGCCTTCTTGGATAAGGTTATGGGTTGGATACTGGCCTTAGGAGGCAAGGTCCAGAAGAAACTGTGAGCACAGGAGAGAAGGATTCAGGGAAAGTGTGAGGTAGCCCAGACTGTGAAGAGAGGAAGACCCAAGAACAGACTCTTGGCTGACCCTAGGAAAGGGGAGGCTTGTCATGACTCTGTTGGGGACAGGAAGCAGAGCGAATGAGATGAAATGCAGCTCTTTAGGTATCATCCCCCACAAAGTACCGTGTTTACACATTCATGACACCCAAGTGGCTTCAGTTTCTCGGCAGTGCAATTTCTCACATAATTAAGCTTTTAGAAAAAAAAATTATTTTTTGCCATTAAAGGACCTGGCAAATGGCCCACATATATCACTTGGACACAAGTCACATTACACAGATAGTGAACTCTTCTTTCATGTAAAATTTCCAGTAGATTTTTAACATACAAAAGTTCTCCTCATATGTTATCCTGCATTGATCCAATCGGAGCTGTTAGTGTCTAGTGGATCAATGATCAGCAAACTAAAAAGTCACTTAGTAACTATGACACTCATGGCAGTGTTAGAATCTATTGTGTCAGGAATCCTTGTTTTATTAACTCTGTAATTACCTGTTCAGCTGAACTGGTGAATTTTATTACACATTTTCTTTCACCTGAACAAGACCTTTGCACTTCTACCAGTGCCCTGAGGATTTCCATTTTTTTTTTTTTTTTTTTTCCTCCCCTGCTCAATATCTTTCTCTAGAGCCCTATGGCTTAGCTGCCATCTGTTTAGTCAGAGACAGGTACGGGAAGTAGAGCTTTAAGAATACTGCTTCATTGCCTTGGAAGCTGTTAAATGGCCTTGCCCTCCAGGATAGTTGCCTCAATTGAGACAGACTTAGTCTTCAAGAGAAACAAAGTCAGGAATGCAACTCTGCTTACTATGTATTGATGCTTTCTTTAAACAAAGGCTCATAATGCTGGATGTCATAGGAGTCGGCAGCATGGACTTTCGAGGCAAGTCAGGGTCAGAGTCTTAGCACTGCCACTTGACAAGTTATGTAAAGTTTCTCAGCCTTTGTTCCCTTGTGTGTAAGAAGGGAGAATAGAAATAGTTTCACCCTCATATTAATGCATGAGTATCTGACCAGTACCCCAGACTCAAAATGTTTTTTCTCTGCTAAAACACCTATCTCTTCTAATTTCTCTTAGTAAATGATGCTATTATATTTGACCCCTTCTCTCCTTTACCCAAAATCCACCCACTCACCATATCCTGTCAGTTCTGTCTCAACTGTTTTTCTGATGCATCCATCACACTCCATCCCCACCATCACTACCCAAGTCCAAGCTTCTACAATTTCTCATCTGGACTTCTAATCACCCCACTAGACTCCACATCCACTCTTGGCTTCTTTAAATGCAGTCACCTTGCTGCCAGTCTTCAAAGACTTCTGTTATCTAGGCTCAACATCATTAACAGTGGCATCACTAGGGTTGGTATCACTCACTATAGTAACTCCTATATCACCCCCCCCATGGACTTCCTCCCATAACAAACATACAGAATCCTTGGTAATGTTTATCATCAATTTTTATCACAATAATACGTGATCAATATAGTTGTAACTTGCTTAAAGGTCGTATTTCTTAGATTATATAAATACTGACAATGAAATTGTTTTGTAAAATCTTGAATTACATTGAATTACATTATTAGTTGCAACATTATTAGTAACTAAGCAGAAGCCTTTTTTGATTTTACCTCTTCTTTTCCTTTACTTACTGCTTCATTCTCAAAAAAGTTATTGATACAGGTTCACAAATACTAATTACCACAATAACCAAAACACCATAAAATTTGACAATATCAACAACTATAAAAACACCGGAAGCAAGAAAAATAACAGTGTATGTTTGTGACACAGACAAAAACCTTGTGATTCATTGTTGTAATGGAGTATAATAACAGCTCTGACTGGTTCAAAAAGTAAATTAGCATAGAGTTTTAGCCTTGTAGGTATGATACATGTAAGCTGGGCTTACAAAAAAATATTTTTGTTGTTTTAACTAATTACGGGGATACTTTATTTTTTTAAAATAATAAATTTCTGCTGATACACTGCTCAAAAATTTTATAGACATTTTGGTGTCACCTGCTCTGACAGTGTCACCAATACAGTCTGAACCCTTCATACCCCCTAGTGAAGTCACTGATCATTAAACTTCCAAAAGACTTTGCATGACGCCATCCCTGTCTTGCCTCCACCCTCGTGTCTTTCCCCTTGAGCTGTTACTATACTAGGATATATACTTTTATTTATGTGTTTAATTTATTAACTTATTCATTCATTCAATTAATATTTATTGAGCAGCTGTTATATGTCAGACATAGTGCAACTGCTAAGAATACAAAAGTAAAGAGGTTCTGGTCTACACCCAAGAGGAGCTCAATCCCAAGTAGAGGATAGAGTTAAAAGAAAATGACTGTGGCAAAATGTAACATGGGAGCAGGGCAGAGACTGATTAGCTCTGTGTTTGGCATATCTGAGAAGGCTTTTCAATGACTATATTGCATCTGGAAGGATAAATAGGGTGTGTGTGTGTAATTTTTTTGTTGTTGTTGTTAGATTCTTCATACAAGGAAATATGTTAGGAATATAATAAATCCTAAAACATAATTCTCATTTATAGTATATGAAACCGAAAAACGCACTACCATCGAGTCGAATCTGACTCATAGCCAACCCCTTCTTGGGTTGTGTTTAGTAGAACAAATAAAACTGGTTAAACACCACTGCCCCAACCCCATTTTTTGTTAGAGTACTCTTCCATCACTTCTATTAAAGTCTTTCCACTTGTTTTGAATGGCCAATCCACTGTCCCAACATTTATATTTTCTTGCAATATATCTTCGGGGAATTGAAAAGGCTGTTGATTGTAGAATATAGTCAAAATTAAAAAAACAAGAAATAAATTAATCATCTTCAGAATTTGAGTCTTTTTTAAGGTCTATCATTTTGTAGTTTCATGGCCTGCCTAAAGCATAAATTAGGCATGAAATATCTAGTTTTCTAGAAACGCACCTTTAGCCCTCAACTGCTATTGAAGGTCCATATGATAAAGTTAACTAAATAATGGTTTCCTTTAAAATCTAGTTTTCTGATTTGGGCTTTTCTAAAATTTTTAGATGGTAAAAAGCGTTCTCTTAATTTTTGGAAAATGTGTTACACAGTTGAGATGATTTCTACAGTGAAAAAAAAAACTGTATTTTTAAAAGAGAAGTCTACATTTCCTTTTATGTCTATGATGTTTATGGACTATATGATAGGCATTTCATACAAGCATTTTTGTTGTTGTTTGTTGTTGTTATGTGCCGTCGAGTCAGACCCGACTCATAGCGACCCCTCCTTGGGTTTCTGAGGCAGTATCACTATGGAAGTAGATTGCCCCATCTTCCTTCCAAGG
>NW_006921672.1:6085548-6089511 GCF_000298275.1 Orycteropus afer afer
GAGGCAGTATCACTACGGAAGTAGGATTGCCCAACCTTCCTTCCGAGGAGTGGCTGGTGGGTTTGAACCGCCAGCCGTCTGGTTAGCAGGCAAGTGACTTAGCCACTATGCTACCAGAGCTCCTATTAAAAATATTTTATGTCTTTTATTTATTTTTTGTTGTTTTTGTTTTTCTAAGCAATACAAGTATGAAGTCACACCCATTGGCAGATAGTTTTGCATTGTTTTCATCAAAAACTTATAAAGTTCTAAAAATAAAAAATTACTGAATTAACCCTTAATGGATAAAGGAAGTTTTAGGTGCTATGTTAGAACTTGAGTCATGGACCATTAATTGGTAGCCACAGTGTTAATTTTTTATTTTTAAACTCTACCTTTGAAGAAATCTAGATTAGAGGATTTCATTATACATTGTTGTTGTTGTTGTTGTTATGTGCCGTCGAGTCGGCCCCGACTCATAGCGACCCCTCCTTGGGTTTCCGAGGCAGTATCACTTCATTATACATAAAATTCCTGTATTAGTTTGAGAATACAAAGGTCTTTCTTTAAAGATGAATTTGAAGGCATGCTGCCTCTGCCCAGCAGTCTAAATGCATGGTGCTTGATGTCCAGCCAGGAAGTTCTTACTTGGAGAGCATCACAGGCACTGGAAATGATCAGGAGAACAAAGGAAAGATATACCATGATGATGGCAAAAAACTCCATAGTTCCTGATTGGGCACCAGTGGGGTGGAGTGGTTAAATGCTTGAGCTCTGAATTTAAACTGCTTAGGTCTGAACATGGGAGCTCTGGTGGAGTAGTGCCTAAGGCATTTAACTGCTAACCAGAAGGCTGGCAGTTCAAACCCACCAGCCACTCCTCAGAAGGAAGGTTGGGCATTCTACTTCCGTAGTGATACCACTTTGGAAACCCAAGGAGATGTCACTATGAGTCAGATCCAACTCGATGGCAAGTACAACAACAAAGACAACAACAAGATCTGAACGCAGGTTGTGCCTTGAATGCTTATAGAAGCTTTCTTCATAAGTAACCATCAGTGAAAAGAAATGAACTATAATTGATATATACAACAACATGGATGAATCTCAAAAGTTGTATGCTAGTTGAAGGAAATCAGACTCAAAAGATTAGATGTCATATGATTTCTTTCAGAAGTGAACCTAGCCACATCCTTCTTCCTAGTTTTTCTTAGTCTAGACGCTCTGCTGAAACCTATCCCCCATGAGTGACCCTGCTGGTATTTTAAATTCTGATGGCATAGCTTCCAGCATCACAGCAACATGCAAGCTATCACAGGACCACAAACTGACAGACGAGTGGTGGAAGGAGGAAGTCCAAGCTGCACTGAAGGAACTGGCCAGAAACAAGGCTCCAGGAATTGACAGAATATCCACTGAGATGTTGAAACAAATGGATGCAGCACAGGAGGTACTCACTTGGTTATGCCAAGGAATTTGGAAGACAGCTACCTGGCCAACCAACTGGAAGAGATCCTTATTTGTGCCCATTCCAAAGAAAGGTTATCTAACAGAATACAGAAATTATCAAACAATATCATTAATATCACACACAAGTAAAATTTTGCTGAAGATAATTCAAAAATAGTTGCAGCAATACATAGATAGGGAACTGCCAGAAACTCAAGTTGCATTTGAAGGAGGACATGGAACAAGGAATATCATTGCTGATGTCAAATGGATCTTGGCTGAAAGCGAAGAATCAGAAAGATGTTTACCTGTGTTTTATTGACTATGTAGAGACATTCAACTGTGTGGATTATAACAAATTATGGATAACATTGCAAAGAATAGGAATTCCAGAACACTTAATTGTGCCCATGTGGAACCTGTACATAGACCACAAGGCAGTTGTTTGAACAGAGCAAGGACATACTGCATGATTTATAATTAGGAAAGGTATGCATCAGAGTTGTATCCTTTCACCATAATTACTCAATCTGTATGTCAAGGAAATAATCCAAGAAGCTGAACTGTATAAAGAAGAGCAAAGCATCAGGATTGGAGGAAGACTCATGAACAATCTGCAATATGTAGATGACATAACCTGACTGGCTGAAAGTGAAGATGATTTGAAGCACTTACTGATGAAGATCGAAGACTCAGCCTTCAGTATGGATTACACCTCAACATAAAGAAAACAGAAGTCCTCACAACTGGACCAATAAACAACATTATGATAATGGAGAAAAGATTGAAGATGTCAAGGATTTCGTTTTACTTGGATCCATAATCAACGCCCTGGAAACAGTAGTCAAGAATTCAAAGGACGTATTGCATTAGGCAAATCTGCTGCAAAAGACCTCTTTAAAGTGTTAAAGAGCAAAAATGTTTCTTCTAAGGTGTGTCTGACCCAACCCATAGCATTTTCAATAGCTTCATATGCATGTGAGAGTCAGACAGTGAATAAGGACAACTGTAGAAGGATTGAATTGTGATGTTGGCAAAGAATATTGAATGTACCATGGACTGCTAGAAGATGAACAAATCTGTCTTGGAGGAAGTGCAGCCAAGATGCTCCTTAGAAGTGAGAATGGCCAGATTTCGTCTCTCGTACTTTGGTCATGTTGACAGAAGAGACTGGTCCATAGATAAGGATTTCATACTTGGTAGAGAGTCAGCGAAAAAGGAGAAGACCCTCAGTGAGATGGACTGACATGTGGCTGCAACAATGGGCTCAAGCATGGTAACACTTGTGAGGGTGGTGCAGGACGAGGTGATGTTTCATTCTTTGGTACATAGAGTGGCTGTGGTAGTTAAGGTTGTGTGTCAACTTGGCTGAGCCATGGTTTTGAGTGACTGGGCAGCTGGATATAGTTATTCCCCATGATGAGACTGTAATCATCTCCATGGTGGAATCTGCTGTGAACATCTGTTTTGCTTACTTCTAGTGCCACTCTAGGGAGCTCTGGTAGCATAGTGCCTAAGGCACTTGACTGCTAACCAGAAGGCTAGCGGTTCAAATCCACCAGCCACTCCTCGGAACGCAGATGGGGCAATCTACTTCCATAGTGATACTGCCTCGGAAACCCAAGCAGGGGTCGCTATGAGTCAGGTCCTACTCGATGGCACATAACAACAACAGTGCCACTCTAACAGATGATACCACAAATGGGATGGCTTTAACAGTTTATTCTCTCACAGTTTTGGAGACTAGAAGTCCGAGTTCAAATTGCCAAGCTCTAGAAGCTGAGTGAAAGCCCCTCGACCAGGAGCAGCTCTGCCTCTTGCTCCTGGCCCACTGGAGCTAGAGGTGTCTCATCACTCAGGCAGCTGCTGACAGCTGAGGCTGGCAAACCCAAGGTTGCCAAGTAAAATGGCACAGTCCTAAGATTATCAAACAACACAGCAGGCCACTAATTTGAGTCCAGAAAAAGTCCCATGATCAGCAGGGCACGGCAGGCTGCTGAATGAAGACTCAACTACGTGCAGGGTCCAAGCGTGCCAAAAAGCTGCAGACCGCTCCCAAAGCTACTCCTTATATACTACAAGCAGGCCACGTCCCTAAAGCAGCTACTCAGCTGCTTGTGGCAGATTCCATCATGGAGTTGATTGCCAGTGTCATCATGGTGAATAACTACAACCAGCTGCCCACTCACTCAAAATCAGCCCCAACTAAGTTGATACATAATCTTAACTACCACAGCATCTAAGTAGTTGAAGAAGAGTTACCTTTGGGGTGTGGCCTGCTTCCACTTTATATGGAGAAGCCTTGGGAAAGCTCTCTAGCTTTTGGCATGTTTTGAATCCTGCATTTGGTCGAGTCTTTATCTCCAGTATCTGGACTTAAACGAGTGGCCTGCTGTATTGCCTGCTGATCTTGGGATGGTACCATTTTACCTGCTGAATGGGTTGGTCAGCCTCATCAGCCAGCAGCTGTGTGAGTTAAGAGAAGCCTCCAGCTCCAGTAGGCCTGGAACAAGAAGCAGAGCTGAAGCCCAAGGT
>NW_006921672.1:6089611-6090138 GCF_000298275.1 Orycteropus afer afer
TTTTTTTTTTTTTTCTTTCTTTCTCATGGTTAACCCTGTTCCTTGTTTTTCTTTTTCATATTTCTCATTTTTTTCTTTTTTTCTTCATTATTCTCCTTCTCTGCCTTTTTTCTCTTATTGCCCTCTCCCCAAATATTGCAGAGTTTTTTTTTTTTTTTTCTTCTTTGTTTTCCTTTTTTTTGGTTACTGTCCTGTGTAATTATAGGTATATTTTTTGTCCATGTGCTTTTACTTTTTTGATGGTTATTCAGTTGTTATTTTTGCCTAACAGAGTGGAGGACAGCAACAGACCCCATGCAACAGAACTACACCCACACCTCCTACAACTTCACTTACTGAGTGAGAGCCTCCACTTCCTTCTCCACCAACAGGCCAATGATAAACAACCAACAAGAAGAGCCTGACTCACCCATGGTTGCTCTTCACAAACAGTTAACAGAGATCTAAATGCAACAATGCCACGATGTCTCAGAGACAATAGACCATCACAGTCCACACAAAGAAGCAAGATAAAGTGGTAGAAACAA
>NW_006921672.1:6091388-6097212 GCF_000298275.1 Orycteropus afer afer
ACTCATAGCGACCCCTCCTTGGGTTTCTGAGGCAGTATCACTATGGAAGTAGATTGCCCCATCTTCCTTCCAAGGAGTGGCTGGTAGGTTTGAACCGCCAGCCTTCTGGTTAGCAATCAAGTGCCTTAGCCACTATGCTACCAAAGCTCCTACAAGCATTTTTACCATAAGGAAACTGATTCCTAACCACAGACACTACTTCTGTTGTGGGAGATAATATCCACTGTCTAAAGTGCGTCACATAAAGATTTCAGTGCCTTTATTGCATAAGATATTTTAGTATACTTAGTTTTAAGCCCACTGTCTAAGATATAAAGAAATGCAAGTAATTAGCTCAATGTGTGCTTCTGAAACAAACGTTTATCAATTAAGTGATATTGAATTGCTTGTAAGACCTCTGAAAGTACAGATGACACCTCAGTTGTGAAGAGCAATGGAAGTATTACTCTCTCTTCCTTTAACTAAAAGATAAAAAGCAAGAAAAGTTACCTGACCCAGAGTTACGTTGACCTAGAACTCTGTAGACTGTTTCTTTTGAAATGATTAAGAAAGTACAGAGTATGAAACAAAAATAATTAAGCTGAAAAATGTAAATCATAAGAGACCTCATCATTATAGCAACATCATCTCTTCTTCGTAATTCTTCCTTAAAATGTGCTTACTGATGTAGACTCTGGAGATATGGAGATGAATAAGATCCACTCCCTGCCTTCAAGTAACTAATAATCCAATGGAAAACAGATGTGTACAGCTAACCATAATCATTGAGATATATTAATGTTTTCTGCAAAGTGCTAAGTAGAGAGAGAACAAATAAATGATTAATTCTGCCCAGGGGAATCATGGAAGACTTCACAAAGGAGGTGATATTTAGCTGGATTTTGAAGGATGAGTAAGATTTAACTAAATAAAGAAGGAAAGTAGGGAGACTCTAGATAGAGGGAATAACAGAAACAAAAGCAAGTGAAAATACTTGAATGTTGGAGAATGTATAGGGAGAGTGCCTGGGAAGGTAGGTTGGGGTTAGTTGTGAAGAATATTGATATTCTTCTGCTCTTGATCCCCTCCCATACCACCTCATATTGATACAAAACCAAAAACCAAACTTACTGCTGTCGAGTTGATTTCAGCAATATTAGGGATTGATCTGCCTTTATGGTGGATATGTTTCATTATTTGGCCATTCCAAGGTAATCCCTCCTTCTTTCTATAAATTCTCTGATCCCTTTTTGTGTTCTATTCTATTGTGTGTAGTATTAATAAGAGATAGTAATCCCTTCCATTACCAAATCTTCTTTCAATCATATAACTTGGGCTTAGCCAAATGTACCCTTTCTCTTTGAAGATTTTAAATCTTGATCAAGTGATGCAAAGATGTGAGAATATCTGATGGCTATATTCATAGTGGCAGCAACTATAATTGGTCCATTGTATGATCTTTGCTGAGTTATCTGTCACTTGACCCTCAGGAGCTCCTTAATTCTGATCTTGAGTTGATTTTTGCCTTGCAGAACCCTGAGTAATTTTCAAAATCAAACTCATCATTTACATTCGAGTGGCATTACGCATGAGCACTTAATGAAAGTATAACTTGAGAAGTCCAAATGAAAGATTTCCAGAGTTGGGAATTTAAGATCACTTGGATTGAAGCCCTACAGATAGATACCCAGGGAGAGACTACAGAGGAAGAAACAAGAGGACCAAAGATCATACCCTGAGAGATGCCAACATATAAAGAGGCAGACAGAAGAGCTGAGATCCTAAGAAGACACCAGAGAGGTCAGAGGAGAACCTGGGAAAAAAAGAATTTTAAGGAGGGGTCAGCAATATAAAATACTTCAGCGAGAATAAGGACTGAGAAAAGGTCATTGGGATTGGCAATCAGTGTATCATCGTGTACACGTGAAAGCACAGATTTAAAGTAGTTTTCCAGATAGTAGCAGCCAAAACACTGTGGTTGAAGAGATCATGGGAGATGACAGATAGAAGCAGCAGTATGTTGTTGTTAGTTGCTGATGAGTGGCTGTGATTCAGGGTGACCATCTATATAACTGGGGGAGACAGTGCCCAGTACTGCACCATCTTCATGATCCTTGGTCCGTGTGAGTCCGTTGTTCTGGTGGTTGCGTCAGCAGATCTCAGTGAGGGTTTCCATCATTTTTGCTTACCCTCTGCTTTGAAAGAAGTGAAAGAAGGCTTTTTCACTATAGGAAAACTGAGATTTTTCTAGCAGAAGAGTTGGTGGAAGGGGAGAGATTGAAAATGTAAGACACTGGAGGGATAAATGATAGATCGTTATCTAAGAGAAGGAAAGAGGTAATGGAAAATGTAGCAAGGTGGAATGGTTGGCCTTAGAAGGGAGTACAGCCTCTTTCTCTTTGGAGACAGGCCTGGAAGAGGTAAGACAAAGAAATGAAAATTAAAATCACTTGAGTTCTTAGTAAACTACTCGGGCTACCCTGTATTTGCTGTTGTTACCATCAAGTTGCTTCTGACTCACAGCAATTTTGTGTACAACAGAAGGAAACGCTGCCCAGTCTAGGCCTACCCTAGTCTTGTTGAATCAGAATATCAGTTGTCAGGGCCCCTGAATGTGCACTGTTAATAAGCCACAGGTGACAGTTATATGTGTTAAAATTCAAGAATCATTAATAGAGATAGTACAAAAGTAGAGATGAAATCGGAGTTAAAGAATGAAAAATATTTGGCATAACCCCTGTAGAAACAAGAAATGAAACTGAACAAAAATAAATTAAAGCATACCTGAAGAACACAGAGAACTCATTTGAGATTGAAAATCATAAAGAAACATAAAGATGCCAGTCACCTAAGTATTTTAGTTCTTCCTGATGTGCTTGGTGGCCCAGGAAAAGAAGCAGAAAAGCAAATATTTAGATTGATTCAAGAGGCTGGGAATGGTATAAGTGTGGTTAAAAGATCTCAGTGGGACAAAGGAATGAGGGTGGTTGATCCAGGAGTCCATATTAAGTAGGCAGGAAAGTAGAATGGTTGCTAAAGTGAGGTAGAAAGAAAGATCTTTAGATGAAGAAGCTCCATTCCAAGTAAGCTGGCTGAATCAAAGGAGTGCAGTCAGAACCACCAAACACTGAGCTGCGTTTGTTTAATAGTAGGTAACAATGAAGACTGAGCAAGCCTTGCTGTCTGTACTATGTCAGAACATATTTTAGTGCTGCCATGGTCATTTCAATGCCACAAAGACTTGTTCAATAATGTTAAGAGACTGAGGGATAAGATAAAAATAAGCAAATCTTCTCTATTTAATAGGTATTACCTGGCCCCTAGAATCTGGGGTTGAAAAAAAAAGAGGTTAATAATGACAGTGCTAACAATTCATACATCTTAGTTCTTAGATTAAAAAGGGAAGGTGGACTTATTTAAAAAAAAAAAAAAGTCATTGCTGCTTTTATAACATTTAAAATTTCTACATTAGTTAAATAGCCAAAGAAACACAGTTATCTATCTTCAGTTATTCAGTAAGCTGTCACTATGTATTTACCATGCTCAAGCACTATATAAACTTTGCAATTCCAAAGAAGTTTCTATTTCTACCTTTTTCAGGGAAAGAGTAATTCCCTTAGGAAGACTAACTGGTAAAGTAACTAGAGCAGTAGTTCTCAGATGAGAATTGGAGTAGAAGTGAGATTCCAGTTGGAGGCAGAATCCCTTAGAGAACTTTTTCAGTATATAAATCCCCTCACCCAGGACACATCAGAATATTGGAGAAAGTGTATGTGGTTTGAAAAAGCAGCAAAGTTATTTCGATATGGTTCCCACCCACTTTAAAAATCATTAAGCTGGGGAATAAAAACAAGTAACAGAATATTGGTATCACTGTCAAGTTTATTGAATAAATACTGCTATTTCATTGACTTTTTAAAAAACATGTTTAAAAAAAAAAAAGCTCACTGCCATCAAGTCGATTCTGACTCATAGCGACCCCCTTTGGTAAATCTTTACGGAAGTCGATTGCCCAGTCTTCCTTCTGTAGAGTGGCTGGTGGGTTTGAACCACCAACCTACTGGTTAGTGGTCAAATGCCTTAGGCACTATGATGCTAGAGCTCCTTAAAAAACATGTAAATAGTCCTCAATTTACAAGCTGTTGGTATTCATAACACATTTTTATAGGAATAATATAAACAGTGCTTAGGTTCCCAGGCCAGCCCGAAAAGGCATATATAATTGCTGATATAGCTATTTATAGGTCACTGAACTCTGGTAGCATAGTGGCTAAGGCACTTGACTGCTAACCAGAAGGCTGGCGGTTCAAACCCACCAGCCACTCCTCAGAAGGAAGGTTGGGCAATCCTACTTCCGTAGTGATACTGCCTCGGAAACCCAAGGAGGGGTCGCTATGAGTCAGGGCTGACTCGACGGCATATAACAACAACAACAACAACAACATATTTTCTAAGGAGCCAGGTGGTGCCAGCCATTTGCCATCAACTGCTAGCCTAAAGGTTGATGGTTTGAACCCAACCATTGGCTCTGTGGAAGAAAGGTCTGGTGAACTGCTTCTGTAAAGATTACAGCCAAGAAAACCCTATGGAACACATGGGGTCACCATGAATGAGTTGGAATTGACTTGATGGCAATGGATTTAACTTATTTTCTGCATCTTAAAAATAGACAGCTGGGTAATAGGAGGAATTTCTCCCTATTTCCTAGGTACAAGACCAGCTTCAGGAAATATTTTGGAAAAAAACAAAAACGGAATTTTTCTTTGATACTCAGTCATCTCCTTTTCAGTACATCTTTCTTTTTCCTAGTTCTTCTCTTACTCAGGTAAGAGTGCATATACTCATGCACTCTCCTTAAACCTGAATTACCTCCAAAAGCATTTCCAAATTCATTTGTACAAAAACCTGGATTGTAATGGCACAGACTGAAATAAAACAAACCATAAAAGAACAGTTGCCATCAAGTCAATGCTCTGGTAAAATGGTGAAATAGGCAGAAAGACTGCACAGACCCTCTTCAACAAAGAAAAGGGGAACCAATTAACACAGATACAGAAGATAATCCTGGACCCCTGAGCCTTGAAGGGAAGGATACAGAAGTAGACTCAACTCCAACTAGCAAAAGAATTTGCCTGAAAATACCAAAAAAGGAGACATACAGAGCTGCAGTCTGGCAGCGATCCTGACAGCACAGACAGTTTGGATATTGCTGAGTGGTGGTAGGACCTAAGAATTAACCTAAAAATCAGCCCTGCTAGCCAGGGACTGCACAGAGGACTGCTCTGGTGACTGGGGAATAAAAGGGGAACCAGCGAGGAGGACGGTGGACTGAGCTGTGGACTTCTGTCTGTCCGGAGGGTGCAGCCATTTTGAACGTTTACAAGTGGCTTGACCATTTTGGACATTTAAAGCGACAACGTTCTCCCAGATTCCAGGGACTTAAGAACAGGCTCCACTTGCCAGTAACCCCAAGGACATTCCAGACCCAGAGGATTGGAAAGGTGCAACATTCCCCTTGTTACTCTTATACCCCACGCCCTCTTGGTGAACGGAGGTGTGGCCATCCCTCACTCCCACCCACCTTCTGGGCCCACAGGAACTCCACCCCAGTCTGTGTGCTCTGATGGAGCCTGGATGCCATGTTCTGCCTTCCCCGATTTTTTGTTTCGCTTTCTTTTTTCTGTTTTTTAGTTTGCTTGTTTTTGTCTGTTTTAAAACTACTATTATTATCACTTTTGTCCTTTTTACTATTATTTCAGCTTTTTTTCTTTTCCCTGTTGCTGGTTGCAATTTTTTTTTTTTTTTTTCTTTCTCATGGTTAACCCTGTTCCTTGTTTTTCTTTTT
>NW_006921672.1:6097990-6155643 GCF_000298275.1 Orycteropus afer afer
CCTGAATACTTCTTTGGAAAGGGATCAATCAGAAAAAAAGATCAAAACAAAATGAAGAAAGCCTAAGGTTCATGAGGGATACCATCAAAAGGAATAACCTACGTGTCATTGGAATTCCAGAACAGGAAGAAAAAAATAAAACTACTGAGAGCATTGTCCAAGATTTGTTGGAGGAGAACTTCCTTGATATGATGAAAGATGAGAATATATCCATTCAGGAAGTCCAACGAACCCCACACAGGACATCAAGTCAATGCTGAATTATGAATGCCTCATATGTGTCAGAGTAGAACTATGCTCCATAGGGTTTTCAGTGGCTGGTTTTTCAGAAGTACATCAACAGGCCCTTCATCAGAGGAACCTGAGGGTGGACTCAAACCTCCAGCTGTATGGTTCACCCAAACACATTAACCGTTTGTACGACCCAGGGATGATAACACAGGTTAAGTTACTCAGTATCCTTGAACTCCTGATTCTTCCATCTTTAAAGAATAATAGGAATATTTGTCTTTCAAAGATACATTAATGATAAAGAGGTACACCAAAATGCCTCGTACATAGCAGGCTATTAACAGATCATAGTTCCCTGCTCTCCTGACAGATGACAACCATTCTCCAGAGACATGGGGCCAGTGAAAATTCATTTTAAATTACTGCAGATAGTAGAGGAGCTCTGGTGATGTAGTGCCTAAGGCATGTGACTGTTAACCAGAAGGCTGGCAGTTTAAACCCACCAGCCCCTCCCCAGAAGGGAGGTTGGGCAGTCTACTTCCATAGTAATACTGCCTCAGAAACCCAAGGAGGGGTCACTGTGAGTCAGATCCGACTCAACAGCATTGAGTTTGGTTTGGTCTTTTGGCAGATAGTAGAAGGAAGATACAATAAAAAATAAAACCAACTACATATAGATATGTCAGATTGATCTTGGCTGAAAGCGAAGAATACCAGAAAGATGTTTGCATGTGTTTTATTGACTATGCAGAAGCATTCAACTGTGTGGGTCATAACAAATTATGGATAACATTGAGAAGAATGGGAATTCTGGAACACTTGATTGTGCTCATGAGGAACCTTTATGTAGACCAGGAGACTGTCATTTGAACAGAACAAAAGGATACTCCATGGTTTAAAATCAGGAAGGACGTGTTCAGGGTTGTATCCTTCCACCATACTTAATTCAATATGTATGCTGAGTATATACTCCAAGAAGCTATACTATGTAAAAAACGTGGCCCCAGGATTAGAGGAAGACTCATCAACAGTCTGTGATATGCAGATGACACAACCTTGCTTGCTGAAAGTGAAGATGACTTGAAGCACTTACTGAGGAAGATTAAAGACCACAGTCTCCAGTATGGATTACACCTCAACATAAAGAAAATTAAAATCCTTACAACTGGACCAATAAGCAGCATCACTATAAATGGAGAAAACATTGAAGTTGTCAAAGATTTTGTATTACTTGGTTCCACAGTCAACACCAATAGAAGCTTGTTGTTGTTGTTATGTGCCATCGAGTCGGACCCGACTCATAGCGACCCCTCCTTGGGTTTCCGAGGCAGTATCACTACAGAAGTAAATTGCCCCATCTTCCTTCCAAGGAGTGGCTGGTGGGTTTGAACCTCTAGCCTTCTGGTTAGCAGTCAAGTGCCTTAGGCACTATGCTACCAGAGCTCCTACCAATAGAAGCCGCAGTCCAGAAATCAGACGACATATTGCACTGTGCACATTTGCTTAAAAAAAAGACCTCTTTAAAGTGCTGAAGAACAAAGATGTCTCTTTGAAGACTAAGGTGTGCCTAACCCAAACTATGGTGTTTTCATTTGCCTCATATACATGTGAGACCTGGACAATGAATAAGGAAGACCAAAGAAGAGTTTATGCTTTTGAGTTGTGGTGTTGGCAAAGAATACTGAAAGTACCATGGACTGCCAGAAGAAGTAACAGATCTGTCCCAGAAGTGCAGCCGGAATGCTTCTTGGAAGCAAGAATGGCCAGACTTTGTCTCACCTGCTTTGGTCATGTCGTCAGAAGGGACCATTCCCTGGAGAAAGTACATCATGTTTGGTTAAGTAGAGGGTCAGGGAAAAAGGCGAAGGCCCCCAACAAGATGGATTGAAACAGTGGCTACAACAATGGGCTCAAGTATAGTAAGGATTGTGAGGTTTGTGAGGCTGGCACAGAACCAGGCAGTGTGTCCTTCTGTTGTACATAGGGCCACTGTAAGTCGGAATTGACTCAATGGCACCCAACAACAACAACAACATATAGATAGCAAACAAACAAACAAAAAAAAAATTGCCTTTGAGTTGATTCTGACTGAGGAACTCTGGTAGTGTACTGGTTAAGACATTTGTCTGCTAACCAGAAGGTTGGAGATTCAAACTCCCCAGCCACTCTGTGGAAGAAAGATGGGGCAGTCCACTTCCATAAAGATTTACAGCCTTGGAAACCCAATGGGGATCACTTTGAGTCAGAATCAACTCCAAGATAGTGAGTTGGGTTTTGTTTTTGTTTTTTTTTTTTCAGAGTAGCAACACTATAGGACAGAGCAGTACTGCCCCATAGAACAGAGTAGTACTGCCCCATAGGGTTTCCAGGGTATAAATCTTTACAGAAACAGACTGCCACATCTTTCTCCCGTGTAGTGCCTAATAAGTTCGAACTGACCTTTCAGTTAGCAGCTGAGCGCGCTAACCACTATAGGACTCCTGTTACAAAAGGTGAACAAACCATTTTTTTACTATATTCACAGGTCACAATTTAAAACAAGGTTGGTTTGTCATGTCATTCCTTAGTGCAATCAAAAAAAGTGGTAAATACTTTTAACATGATTATTAATAATAGTACTCATTGTATACAATAAAAACCTTCATCTGTTTTATATATTGTTATAATTTTAAAAAATATGGCAATTAAATCATATTTTTTAAAGTTAGTTTAATAATATAGAATACAGAGGTTGGAAAGCTAACCATCAGTTATAGGCTGTGATGCCACATGATATCCCACATAGATACTGAACTAGAACAGAAAAAACAAACAACATTACTCTGAAAAGAATCTCATGGAACAAAGAAATTGTTCACAGAGATACACAGACTCATTGCTGACTAGCAGCTTTTAAGTCATTATTAGTTTTTAACACCTAGCACACTATGAACTCTCAAAAATGTTTTAAAAGCTTTGAATATTTTTGACCTAACTAATGTGTCTAGTCAAATGAAATAACTCTTAACAACAACAACAAAAATTTTAATTGCAGCATTGATTATTATGGTGAAAATTTAGGAACAACCCTAAGTGTCCATCAATATATTTATTAAATAAATTATGATATACCCAAATCATGGATAATATGTAATCATTAAAAAACAGTGATATTCTTTTTTTTTTTTTTAATTGTGATCTGGGTGAAAGTTTAGGAGCAAATTCATTTTCCATACAGCAATTCTTACACATTTTGTTTCATGGCATTGACTGCAATTCCCATAATGTAATAGCTCCCTTCCCACTTCCTCCCTGCAGTTACCTGTTCACAGTGTCCTTCTTTCCTATGCATTCCTGCCCTGTGAGCTATCTCCCTGTGCAAATACTGCCATTCTGATCTCCCATGATTGATTGTTCTATGCAGTATACCTACTTGGTGTAAATGTTCACGTTCTATGCCTGACTATTGTTTGGCTGGAAGACACAGGAGTAAGTTCAATTCCAGGCCCCAAGGGTGACTAGGAGCCATAGTCTCAGGGATTTCACCAGTCTGTATCAGACCAGTAAGTGTGGTCTTTTTATGATTTTGAGTTTTGTTCCACATTTGTCTCCCACTCTAGCTAGGATCTCCTGCACTGATCCCTTTCCGACTGGTTGACAGTGGTTAGCTGGCCACTATCCAGTTCTTCTGATCTTAGGGTCATGTAGGCTGAGGTGTGCAAGGTCCACTAGTCCCTTGGACTAATTGCTTCTGTGTGTCTTTGGCTTTCAGTGTTCTGCTTTTTATGGAAAAATATTCATGACATCTTAGACGGTGAAAAAGCATGTTACAAAATAGCATGTAAAAAATGACTCTGTTTTGTGAAACTGGGAGTACACGCATGTGTACAAAAAAGATATCTGAAAGAAAAGTCACAAATGTGATTTCTTTTTTAAACATTCTGTTGTAGTTTGGGTGAAAGTTTACAGAGCACATTCGTTTCCCGTTCAGCAGTTGATACACATTTTGTTTCCTGACATTAGTTGGAGTCCCCTCAGTGTAGCAGCACTCTTCCCACTTCCTCCCTGAGTTCTCTGTTTCCGTTTGTCCTTCTTTCTTGCCCCTTCCTGCCTCTGAACTTTGTTTTACGGTAGCTGCTGCCATTTTGGTCTCATATGGTTGATTGTTCACAGGTGTGATTTTTTATTATTTTTATCTTTGTTTTTTATATGGTTTAAATGTTTTCTGTATGTTTCTATTATTTTTGGACTCAAAAAAACAACAACAAAATTGTTGTTTTGTTTTGTTTTATGTGACAAAAGTGTGCTTCCAAACTGCCAGATCACTTATCATCCCTCCCCAGCAGTCAAAAGTCTCTAGCTAGTCTCATCTAGATATAGGAGAAAGCTCAAACTCAAATTCACTGCTGTTGAGTTGGATCCAACTCATAGCGACCCCTCTTTGGGTTTGCGAGGCGGTATCACTACAGAAGTAGATCGCCCAAGCTTCCTTCCGAAGAGTGGCTGGTGGGTTTGACCCGCCAGCTTTCTGGTTAGCAGCCAGATGCCTTAGGCACTATGCTACCAGAGCTCCCAGGAAGAAGCTAAGCTAATGAAATTAATGTGTGCCAACTTGTGAATGACTGATACCTCCTTTAGAACATATTGTCCTTTAAAACATTTGTGTTCCCAACATGCAAGTGAATTTCTAAATGATGATATTCAACATGTGGGAACAATGATTTTTGTAGTGTCGGTTAAGGTCATTTGAGACCAAGACTAGACTCCCAGAGTAGGTTAACTCTGCCTGGGAATAAATACAGAGTCAGCTCTTTGAAGCTATTCCCACTGAGGCAACATTCTCTAGTCATGGTTATAGCTTGAGACTCATTATACAGAGTTGTTTTAATGTAGTCATATTTATTTATTTGTTCTATTACTTCTGACTTAGAATGCCCTTTTTTTTCCTCCAGAGATTTAAACATTCAGTTCTCCTCTAATTTTTCCATAATTTGACTCTGTATATTTATCTTTAATTCAGGTGAGATTTATTTTGATATTTAGTGTAGGATGAAGATCTAAATTGATTTATTCTTTCATTCTGTTTTTCTCAAAATTGTGTATGGAATCATCTTTATTTACCTGTGGTGCCTTATTTATCATATTAATTTATTACATCTGAAAGGATCGCTTTTTCTATTACATTGAACTGAACATTTTTTTGCACAGTACTAGTACTTTTTTAAAATTTCAAAGTTGTTATTTCCCTTCTTTTATTTTTCCTGTAAATTTTAAATTATTTTATCATGTGCCTTAAAAATATGGCAGTAGCATTAAACTTAAGTCAGAATAGCATTAAACTTAAAAATTAATTTGAATCTCTCCACTTATATATAGACCAACAAATTCTTTTGTCTATTGAGTATTTTCCACAGAGGTGCCTATTGGCAGTAGCAGCAATGGATATACATTTATAACTCAGGGGTTTGTAAATTAGGGAATGCCTATATTCAAGGAAAGTTCATATATTAGTTACTTCCGTGTAGGGCCTTCAGTTGTTAGGGTACATTATGTAATTCAGGTTTTGTTGTTTTGTTTTTTTTTAAATAATCCTTTGTCATCTGTTTCAGACTGCTCTTTGAAATATCAGCATTAAGCTGTCCTGGGCTATACCTTGCAACCTTGCATCCTCTCCCTGTTTTTATCATTGATTTATTGTATTGGGTTGGAGACTCCTTCAAGTTTTTTTTTTTTTTTGAAACTCAAGCAGTAATGTCTTATCTTTCAAGGATTTTTTCAGAATCATTTTATAAAGCATTTGAAACCCTGGAATGATGATTATTACATGAACTACCTGTATGATCTCATGAAAGTCATTTAAATTCTCTGATCCTAAGCTTTCTCACCTGTAAAATGGGCACACTGATATATACATGAGATAATAATGTACCTAGAAACAGTCTCTATGTCATCACTCAGTAAGTGACTGTACCTTTCTCTCTCTCCCTTCCTTCCATTTATCTATTGATGTCTATTTTGTCAATCTTCTCCAGCTTTTGGTTCCATAATTAACCCTCCTAAGAGAGTTCGTAAACTTCTCCCATAACTCAGTACTTAAAACCAAATGATAAAAGCAAATAAATAGCAAATAATTTTGTAAGCAATTTAGTATTAAATTGATATTAAATTAATCACAAATCATTTTAATAGTAGCAAACAAAACTAAACTAGTGATTAGTGGAGTTTAGAAAATCATTATCTTCTGAGTTATTAATGATTAAGGCAATATAATATAAGGCAATAATCTGGGTGTCAGCCTTAAGAACTTATGTACAGAGTGTCTATTAGCACCAAGTGGCGATTCTTTCTTATTTATTATTATTTTTAATTGTAGTTTGGGTGAAAGTTTACAAAGCAAATTAGCTTCCATTCAAAAATTTATACACATATTGTTTCATGACATTGGTTGCTATCCCCTCAATGTAACAGCACTCTTCCCCACTTCTTTCCTGGGTCCCTTGTTTCCAAGTGGTAATTCTAAATGTAAATACTGATCATGTCACCTCAGAGTCAAAATCGTTGCTTAAATGGGCATGTTCAACATGAAAGTGTGTGTGTGTGTGTAACTGATTTTGGAAGAGTTCTCTAAGTACTGTTCCTTATGTTGAATGTTATTTTCTGGTTGTGAAAATAAAGTAAAATTAAGATACTGTTTTAGGCTAAATCAGAGTATGTTGAGAAGCATCTTCTCTCTCTCTCTCTCTCTCTTTCTCTCTCTCTCTCGGGCCTAATATCTACTTCATGTCTTAATTTCATTTAATTCTTGGAAAAGCTTACTAGTGTTCATGATTCAGAAGCTGAAAATTTATCTAAAGAAGATCCTAAATGTTACAGGATATATTCAGAACCCTGATTATGAGGAAAGATGTGAAAATCAAATTTGAGAAAAATAATTCCTTGATTGCTTTTCATCACATTTTTTTCATGGTAAAATAGCGTTCTGTGTGCTACTTCTGTCATCTGCTGCTTTCTATGAGGGCTTTCCTTAGAGCATGTAAAGACTCTGAGTTTAGTTACTCATATTCGTGGAAAGAAAGACAGTTTTATGTATATTTGAGCATTTTCACTTTATTCACCTAAGAATTCTTTCTAGTGATTGTAAGGTAGAAATTTTGTTTTTTCATTGAAAAAAAGAAGGAAAAAAGGAATAATAAGAAGAAATAATATTTTTTTTAAATTAAGTTGATTTTCAGCTACAGACCTGATTTCTTGCACTAACAGTTTCAATACTGTATTTATTGATGTGCACAGTATAATTAGTGCTTGTAGTCAACAGCCATCCATCTGTTCTGATAGGTGGAAACCGACTTTAAATAAGAAAAGAACTCCTTTCTGACACAGATGCTCTCTGCCTTTGAAAGCTAAATAGAAATATGCAGCACAGTGTTTGCAGCGACCTGTCATTTACATTCCGACTTCTCTGGTTAAAGCCTTTAGAATCTCTTACTTTTGTTTAAATATTTCATTAGAATAGATGGAGTTTTTGTGTTTTTTTAAAGTTTCCCTAAAATATTTCCAGCTCCCTCACAGGCTAATAATCATACAATGATGTCAACATAACCAAGTGCTGACAAGGAAATGGGAGCCCTGTTCAGGAGAGAGTTGAGTAAATATCCCAAGAGAGGAACCAAACAGCAAGTAATCATTTTTCATAAAGAGAAAATTCACTAAAGAAAAGGGGGGTTTTTTGGGCAGAAAAAAAAGTTTAACTGAAAACTTGGACAATCTAAAAAGATGTGCAGATGGGAAGATTGTAATGGAAAAGGCATTTAGGAGCGTGGCCAGCCTTTAGGAGCGAGGAGTTTGCCTTTGGACAGATGGAACTCCCTCGACGTTTGAGGAAAAACAAGTGAAAAGGTTGCCGTCTGGGTATGTTAGACACACCTCTAGCCAGAGCGTTGTCCCTGAGTTATACACACTGCTGATGGCAACACCGTTAGAATGAAATAAAATATGAAAGCTGTGAGCTGATTTTTAACTATTTTGTCAGTATGCTTAAAAAATCATTTGAGGCTCTGTGTGCCTTTTCCAAATACATGGTAATCACACGCGACAGTACCATCACTTCCTTACTTACTAATGAAAATCTCTGTTTGTTAGAAGTAAACTTCCATTTAGTCTTTTTGGCTTCAATATGAATGAACTTTCCAAATTAAATTTCCATATTAAGCCTGGATCCCAGGCACTTTTTCTCTTTAACATATTGGGATCCATGAACTCTTACACAGACAAATCCTATCAAGACTGTGAATTGGTTCCAATAGCTGGAGAGCAGAGCAGCTCTGCTCATTGCTCCCTGGGGCCGTGGCTCACCCCAGTGGAGTCATGTTTCTAGCAGGGTTCCTGTGGGAGACCTGTTTGTGAAAGTGGCATTTGTGATTCAGACTTCAGCTAACCATGCCAGCTTCGGAAAGTCAAACAGATGTTTCCTCGTTTACTGCAGCATAGCTCATCACTTATCCCTGGAGGAAAATCAGAAGAGGCTGGGGACAAGAGCAATTCTGTCAGCCACAGCCACAAGAAAATGGAGATAGAGGGTTTATTTGTGTGTGGGGGTGTGTTGTAGATTTGATTAAACGCAAGTTTAAATTTTCCTTTATTTAAAGATAGAGTGATTTATCAATAGAAAAGTTTATCCGCCACCTAAATTTCCCTTTTCACCTCCTATCTGCTCCTCCCTTCCTGGCTAAGTTCAGCATCTTTGATGAGTCTCTTTGGAGTACAATCTTAGTGCTTTTCAGTTTGCTTTGGATTCAATGGGATGGTTGAGAGCAAAGCTTCCTTAGCTCCTGATTTGTTTTGCAAGAATAATAAGACAAACAGTTACTTCCTGTTCACACAATCAAAACGCACACATGTAAAAACAAATACAATTTATTTGAAGCTCATATATAGCCTGAGAATTACACTTATTAAATGAATTATGAAAAACTGTGTAGCATATATAGTGTGAAAACTTTACATTAAGCCTGAACTAACATTAGGTGGGACATAGTTAGACTTTTTTATTTTTTATATGTATGTTTAAAAACAACAACAATAACAATAGTAAAGCTGATATTGCAGCTAGAAATACTTTAAGAAATACAAAGCTAGAAATGCTTTAAGAAATACAAAAATTCACTTCTAAGTATTCCTATGTTGTTGTTTTGGACATACACAAATGTAATCTTGCCAAATTATTGTCTGGAGTGAGATTTTCAAGTTGGATATTTTTGAAAAATGATCTGATGTCTCTTTGCTTGGAATGAATTCCTCTAGCCCCAGGCCCTAGAGCAGTGTAAGGGTCGTGGTTGGTCTAGAAGGTTCTCTGTGGATGTACGTCTCTGTCTCTCCTTTTCAGAGGCTCTCGTGTGCTCCCCTCTCTTGCTCTGTGCGAACGCAGAGTGGTGTCTGTGTTGCAGGAAAAGAATGTGTGTTAAAAGAACTAATGGTCCGACTGTCCATCAGATGGGCAGCAGTGGAGGTCATCTGCCCGTCAAAACCAAATAATTTCAGCCTGTTCCTAAAGCCCCTGAAGCTGTTGACTCAATGACTCGAGTTCACTGCCTCTTTTTGCTTCTGTATCCTCTGAAACCTAGGAGTTTTATTTTTAGAGACAAGAACGGACATATTTTCTCCCTAGCAACTGTGTTTGCACAGAGCCTACCATTCAGCATTTGCTCAGGTTAGCTTGGCTGAAGTACACTATCAGTGCTCCCTTTTGATACATGTCTGCCCTGAATAGACAATAGACCAGATTCGAAACCTAGACACTCCAGAAATATTGGAATAGTCTGAATATTTGCACTTGTTTGAAGCTCATTGTTATACAGGAAATTTAAAATATTTAAAAATAGAAAATATTTTCTCAGCTTTTATAAAGCAGCATGATGTTCTTAATGTGAAACTTTCTACAGGCACATATTTAAGGTGACTTCTAAGTTTCCACATTCAGACAGAACAGATGGGAATGGAAGTGGTTTCAGAGTGCTGACAACTCCATTAAAAATGTTTTAAAATCCATAATCCATAAATCTAAACAACATATTGGTCATATTCACAGCCCTTTCAATATTTCTTGTACCCCATTTGTGATACCACCACCTGCTGGTAGTTAATGACAATATCTTACCTTGTTTGCTGAAGAGTCAATCTAAAAGACAATATGAAATAAAACATAAGTATTTTAAGTAGGTAAATTTTTGAAATGAAAATCTATTTACTTCATTAGCTTGAAACAGCCTAGCCACAATTAATTTACCAAAACTTCGAAAGGCATTAGAAAAATCATTGCATAGGTATGCTGATTTGTGGGAGCTCTGGTAGCATAGTGCCCTGAGGCACTTGATTGCTAACCAGAAGGCTGGCTGTTCAAACCCACCAGCCACTCCTTGGAAGGAAGGTTGGGCGATCTACTTCTGTAGTGATACTGCCTCGAAAACCCAAGGAGGGGTCACTATGAGTTGGGTCCGACTTGACAGCACATAACAACAACAACATTCTGATTTGTAATAAAAGCTCTTTGTGAAGTTTTTTACTTACTACCAGTTGCTGATTATCTTTTAGCTTCAACTTCTTTTTCCTTGCACACTACATTTCAAAGTGAGGTTACAAGTATCCAAATCATCAAGTTTGATTTCCATTTCTTCTGTTTCTTTTGTTTGCCCATTTTCTGAAAGAAGTGTTTGTGTGAAATGAAATATCTATATGTAGAAAAGGAAGAGGGGCAGGAAAGCAAGGCTAATTCACAGGCTGAATAATTAAGTGCTGATTTCTAAAGATTATGTCCATGATTGAGGGATTTACCACTCTTATTTTGACATTGACTCATAAAACATATGTTCACAAAATCTGCTTTATGGGTTTTTTAACAGGGTAAGAAATTTAAAATGTACAATAGAATAGGGAAATCAAATCTTCATGCAATGAAATTATAATGCACATTATTTCTTTTAATTGTTCAAGTCTTTACTCATCAAACAAAAATATAATACTTTATAATAAAATACACTAAAATAAAATCTCTGTTGCCCAATACAATTAATGACAAAATTTTATGGATTGTATTAATCCAAAGTAGTTTAAAACGTATATTTTTTTTAACCAAAAAGTGTGTGCTATTTTTATTCTGATGTGTGGTGCCCATAGAGTTTTCTGTCATTCTTAAAAATACATCCTGTCCAATTTTAATATATACCTTTAGCTGGGTCACTTTTCTTAGCTCTTTTTATCTAATAACACTACTTGAAGAGCATAGTGTCTGGGAGCCAACTTGGACAATGCTTCCTTTTTGAATATGCTTTTCTAAGTTCTTGATATACAGCTGTCCTGCATGTGGAGAGTTCTCTCTGACCGTCCAATGTGAGAGGCTCTGACACTTCAGCAATCCCTCCTGTCTTCTGTCTAAAACCCAAAACCCAAACGCACTGCCCTCGAGTGAGATCTGACTCATAATGACCCCTTCCTTGGGTTTCCGAGGTGGTATCACTGCGGAAGTAGATTGCCCAATCTTCCTTCCGAGGAGTGGCTAGTGGGTTTGAACTGCCATCTAGGCAGTAATGTTTTGAGTATTTTAAGATCTTTTCAGCATTAATGTTTCAATATGTTCAGTATTTCAGGCAAGTAGAAGTTGCATGTCTTTGGCAGTCAAGAAATAAAACCTCACTGAAATCTTCAATGTACTTACATTGCCTGGTGCTGAGTTGTGATGCTATCTGGAGAAAAATGAAATTGATCCCATGCCTTTCTGAGAGGAGGAATGACTTCCAGAGTTTCCCTCTCTCAGGGGAACTTTTACAGAACTTTTTCAATATTCTTTCATATGTGGGTTTTTTTTCTTCCCCACCATAAAACAAAAGTAATCTCTAGTGTCATAATGGAGGGAAGAACCCAAGGGGTAGAGGAAGACCGCGACAAATCTTTTTTGAACAGACTGTACTGATTCAGTTTTAAGAAATTTCTCCCTTAATCTGAGAATTCTGGGTTCAGGATGGCCCATACTTTTGAAGTTTCTACAGTTTGGGTTTTTTCCCTTCCCTCCAAGCCTCTGATTACTGCTCGTAGGCCTGACTTATATGTCTCCTGTTGCTTACATTTAAAAGGTCACCACTATAATGACTAAGATTTCTGCAGGCTCTGTACGGTCTTCCTCTGCTAGGCTCATCAGCTGTATAATGCCCCCTACTGTTTCCACTAGGTCAGTTCACTCTTGATTCTCAAGCCTGTGTTCCTAGCAACCAGATCCTGTTGCTCCCTAGGCCACCTCTGCATATAAGGAGAAGGTAAAGCTTGGTGCCATGTTTCTTCTTAAGGGTTTATTAAACTCTAATCAGAGTGAGTCACGGGCCTGCCAAGCTTCTCTTGGTAATCAAAACACAGAATTGTCACTATGGGCAGCATCAAAACATAATATATTTTGAGAGGTAGTGTTTCTGGTGGTGCAGTGCCTAAGGCATTTGACTGCTGACCAGAAGCTTGACAGTTCAAACCCACCAGCCACTCCATGGAAGGAAGATGAAAGATGGGGTAATCTGCTTCGTAAAGATTTACCACTTCAGAAACCCAGTGCAGGTCGCTGTGAATCAGAATCAACTAGATGGCAATGAGTTTGGTTTTGGGGTTTTTTTGGGTTTTTTTTCATCCAAGTTAAACACAAACAAAACATTCTCTCCTTAAAGAACATGGCACCAAAAAAATTTCAAAAATTGTCCAGGAATGATCCCTGCCTTTCTGGGACTTGGAAACTTGGGGACACCCAGACCCAAACACAGGTATAATAAGTAATTCTAATACTAGAATGTGATCATTGCTACAACAGAAGTTAACAAAAAAATATACTGAAGAAGGAGAGATGAATTCCACATGGGGGATTCTGAAAGGCATTTTGGAGTAGATAAATTTTGAATTGAATCTTAAAAGATGAATAGAACAATGTTTCAGTTAGTTGTTCCCTGACACCTTGGCTGCCTTTGTTGTTAGCTGCATGGTCAACCAATTAAGGCAAGGAGGAAAGCTGATGTGAAATCACTATGGTGTGAAAAGATTTGATATGAGCCCTTAGCATCATTTCTTTTCACATGGTGATTCTGATATGAATAATGCCATCAACTTTCTTTTTATCCTCCTACCTGTTTTTCCCTCTTACCTGTTTCCTTCCATCAATTCTCTCTCCCTCTCTCTCTTTCTTTCTCTCTCTCTCTCTCTCTCTCTCTCTCTCTTCTCTCTCTCTCTCTCACTCTCTCTCTCACACACACACACACACACACCCATCTCCAGAGTTTATTCTTGGGCACTTTCCAGCTTCTCAGTTGAAGTCCACAAGTCAAATCAATTAGATTGAAATGATAATACAACTTAATGACCCTGCTTGTCTTTGCAGGTAAACTTGAGAACAGAATGAATGTAACTGCCAACTCATTAACCTTGAAAGACAATGCAGGTGGTTTTATTCTAATGTTTCTGGGTGTTTGCTTAGAGTTGAGCACACTTTAAATATGTCTACATTGTTTAATAGCCTCTTGTTGTACACAGTTTTTTGATGGACTCAATTGATATTCTTCATTAAAGACCAGATCCAATGAACTTACCTGCCCTCCTCTTGAATTGACATTTAAACAGAAAAAAATTTTAATGGCTTCTTAAAATGCTAACTTACTAGTTTTAAATATATGTGTTTCATGCTGCCTTAGATTTTCTTATCCACATCAAATTCCTAGTTCTTACTTTTAGCTTCGTGGGAAGCAATTGCCCAACCTTTCTCTTTCTGTTTTCTAATTTTGTCATCCATGAAGCTCACTCACCATGCTGCAGATGTCTTCATTAAGGGATTGGTAGGATTTTGGTCCCTAAAGACAAATCTTTTATTAGCTCTTAATGGTGATCTGATATGGAAGGTTACATTTCAGGACATTATTTATTTTAGTATGCTTGTAACTTGTTTTTAAGGAGATTTTTTTTTCTCCTTTTACATTTCCAACTGAGAAAAATCATCCAGAAATGTCTCCACTGCCACCTACTTGCCGTTTAGAAATTTACATGCACCTGGCTTTTCAAATAAAGCTGATTTTTTTCCCCCCGCCAAAGCAAGATTACTGTCGAGAATACTGTAGGTGGCATTGTGGATTCTTCTAATGTTTTTAAAGGCACGGGTTTTGCGAAATTGCTAGAAAAACACCTACATTATAGGATTTTTACTAACATTCTTGGAAATGACATTTTCTGTAAATGTGGTATGTCTTCTCCTATGATAATTGTATTGCTACAAATTATATAGGTAACAGTCTATGTGAAAATACTATTCCTAAATGCTTTATTCACATTTGTATTAGGATTACGTTGCTGTAGTCATAATCCTTAATAACTTCTTCTAAAGCACATTATATAATGCCTTCACAATTACGCTATAGAAAGCTGTTACCTAGCACATTGTAAAAGGCAGACATCTTAAAGAACAATGTATGTTCCTATTTAATACAGAGAGATGAGTTATCAGACACTGTGTGTACTTGTAATTTCATAAATAATAATAAGGTATGCATAAATGGCTCTTTAATGCCCAATGTTATTATGCAGAGAAGAAAGTGAACTATTCTAATATAATAGATATGAGAGTTTTGAGTTATTTTTTCTTCTCATCATAGCAGTGACCACTCTGCCTAATGATTTCATTTTATTGCAAATTCTCTGGATGGAAGCTTAAAGATTTGACATCATTATGTGCTTTTTTAATATAGGCTGTTCTACGTTTTATTCAGTCTACTAAAAGTATATTGCCCTGTCTTAGCGTATTTAACTGGAAATCATAGCTTGAGTCGTTTTTCCAGCATGTTCTGTGGAGCCTCCTATTAAAAAAAAAAAAAAAAAAAAAGATGGATACGCAAGTATTAATGATGTTTGCCTAAAATTTTAATTGTTCCCCAAACCTCATTTTCCTCAATTTCCATACGATATAACTATACTGTTTTTATGAATTTTTTGGAAAGTGTTAGTTAATGATTTTTTAATCTGCTAATCATTTGGGTCACATTGTAGGTGTATGTGTCTACATATGAAAACATATATGCTTATAGATGAGAAATATTTTATTCTTTCCCATGAATGCAGAGCTGGGAGTTGAGAGTACAAGTCTGGTCCTTTTCTGAAACCATTCAGTACAATCTAATTTACCATCTATATAGTTTGTCCCTAAGTGACATTTTAAAAGCAGCTGTAACTTTATGGTTGTTTATGTTCAATGAATGTAGAATGGTTGTCTAAGAGAAGTAAAACAAATCTTTGCTGTGTGTTCCATGGCTGGTACACAAGCAGTATTATGTTTGTACTTTTAAACAACTTCTAATGTAATCTGATTTCATTTGTATGCTGCACACCCTTTTTAAGATTTTTTTTAAAAACTCTCTTCTCAAGAAACTGCAAGTCATTCAAGTTTCCTTAACAGCACCACTAATGTATATAAATCTTATTAGTATGCATTACATTACAGAGTGGAGTGGCATTAAGACTCCTTTGTTGCAAAGTCATGCTTTAAAGAAAGCTTCTAGATCTGAAGATAAACTGTGTGCTTGGTGAATCCACTTCATGTGAAAGTGTCTGGAATATAATTTGTCTTGTAAAGGCAGACTTTTCACTTAAATACAGAAGTCAGGGGAGTTCTTGTTAAGTATGTGGAAATCCGTGTGTAAGTATAAAATACAGCTTTATAGTTTACATCCTCTATGATAACACAGAAAAACTTATTAGGCTTAGTGGGAGACTTAACTTACTTTATGATTGTATTCAGATGAACAGAGCTCTTTGAGATGTCAATATCAAAAGCACTATCAGACGACTGTCCTGTTAGAAATACTGATGGTTTACTGCATAGAAGCATCACTTTAGCTGGCCAAGAATCCTGACTTTCTTGGTGTAGGGTGATAAAGCACTATGTGTCACACTGACAAAGCTCTTTGCTGGCACTTGGTGCAAGAAGACAGGAGGTCCAGAAGGTGACTGTCCTCAGCAGATTTCCAGTGTTTGGTCACTTTTTCCATCCACGTGACCCATACCCAGAGTAGTTCTCCCTTTGTGAGCAGTTCAGTCTCTTGCATGCACTCAGGAGATAAATGGACGGCCTCAGAGGCTCCAACTGTCAGCTGCTTTTCTGCTTCAAGAAATGAAGAGGTACATACACTACAGTTATTTTTTAAAAGACTGTAATAAGTTATAGTTATGGGTCATGGTAGTTTTTTTCTATAGTGTTATTACCATTATTATCTTCCACAGCAGTAAAAATTGATTGTTGAGATGAGCAGTGTGAGAGACCCTCAAACTCAGGCAGCAGGATTAAATCTCCCATCTAGATAGCAAAACATGAAAAAGCAAAAGGCAGTGTATATTACCCTAATACGCCCCTCCCTCCCTTATGACTTCCCTGCAAATTTTCCAAATGCCCATGAATACAGCACAAACACACCTTTCTAAGTGAAACTAGATTTTAAAGTTATAAATCTTTGTAATAGGTGACCATCTGTCACCTATTTTGGTCATCTTTACCCATATCTACGTTACTGCTACAATTATAATAACTTTATATACAGCACACATGTAAGATTTGTAATGAAGTAGCTAAATACCATATACATATATATTTGAAAGAATAGTGAAAATGAAGAGGCAGGTATTTTTGAGCCCTAGAAAGTGTTAACAAGGATTGAAACAGTAGGTTACGAATCCTTGAGTTTTATGACCTGAAGCAAGCTACAGTACTTTCCAGACTCAGTGGGCAATGAGACTTGTTTTGAAATGTTTTGTTTGTTTGTTTTAAAATGCTTGAAGATAGAGATTTTAAGATATGGTAGAAGATTATTAAAAGAAACAGTGTGTTAGGTTCTCATACAGATCTTGGTAGCTTTAAAAACAGACTGTCAAAGTAACATTCTGTGTTTTTATCTCTTTATTGCATATCAGTTCTTTAGTATTATCTCTGTGTTTAATCAAGTAGACCTTATAAATGCTTAATAAAACCCTCTTGATTTTAGGGAATGTTTTTGCATCCTTCTAAAAATCACCAGACCGCCCACCAGCAGTGTTTGGACCAAGTGTCTCGTGATACTGGCTCTATTCCATCTTGAAATGTAGGCACTCTCCCCTCCATATTGAGGTATATTTCATAATCATTAATAATGCATCATCCACATACCATTTCTAGAAATATTTTTAATTTATAGCTTGGCTCCTTCCTTCCCTACCTCCAGTTGCCAAAAGAGCCCTCCTGAGTCTCTTGTCCCATTCTTACCCTCCTTCCCTCGTATCATAGGCATTGTCCTTTAGAAGACTTTCTGACCACTGATGAACAGATAGTCCTGCTCTTCCATATGTCAAAGCATCTCTACAGAGTACACAGGAATTTCTCTTCATGAGGCTTTATGTAAACTGCCTCAGGGCTGTCCTGAAGAGTAGGAGGGCTGGGGTGCTAGTAGAAGTCTAGTTTCCGTCATTGTCATTGCAACAAGTGACACTGTTAATGCCACAGACTAAAAAGAACATACTCTGTTATGGGACCCTGAACATGTTTTTCTTTCCTTTTATGTATATATTGACATTAAAATATTTAGGGGTGTTTTGCTAAGTGTTTTCACCTTTAAATATTCCATTTTCTAAATTAACATCATTTTCAACAATTTTTTCATCATTCAGTATGTATATAATGTCAGACCATTAATACAGCTTAAATGAGATTGATTTACTTGGATCTTTCTCCTTTTCTTTACTCTGATACCTTCTTGCCCCAGTTCCATGTGTGAACTCCTAACATACATGCACATACAAATTTTGGTAAACTGAAAAATAGACATGGCTAAGAAAGGGAGACTAGCAAGCAAGTGATGAATAGAGAGGGATAACAAGTAAGGAGGAAGCCATGCTAAGTCTGGCTATTTTGTAAGCTTATTTATATTGATTTTAAAATGCATCTTTGCAGAGGCCTTTCTCTTTGCTCCTTTTCCTGCTCAACTGAACAAGAAAGAGGAGCCAGTGATAGAGTGTTAAGCAGAGAGCAGAACGGTAGCAATTTAGTAAATACTGTGGTGTCGCTTTTATTTCATTTATACAATTTATTTCATTGAGAAATATTGGGTAAAATAGATTTCCAAAACAAACGTTATGACTTATATTCTCCTAGGGTGAACCGACTGCATTTCTCATAAGCTGAGGCTGCAGATCTCTTCGAAGGAAAAATTATGGTGATTGATATTACAAACCTCCTAGTAGCTCCTAGAGTGTAGATTTTGAGATAGGAAGACTAGAATATTTGAATAACATGGAACAGTTGTTTAACAAACAAACAAAAAAAAAAATCCCTGGCCACATTTAAGTTAGGAAAATTTTAACATTCAACTTTTTGACTAGACATGTAGTCACTTTGCTTGATGACGTGCTTATCAATGTTAGAGGGATAGTTTTGAATTTAATAATCACATAATGCTTCAGAGGAAACGTCATGATTTATTATTCATCCTAATATGTAGTACATCTGTGTGTATGTACATATGCATACATATTTATTTATTTCATAAGTATTGGTACAGAAAGGAGAAAAATCCTTTTTTATGTGGCTAGGAAAAATACAATGAACTTGCCTATAAGTAGCAGAGTAAAATGGGAGATCCAGAAGTATAGTGTAGGTCACCTCTAATGAGTGCAAACAGATGACTGAGTCTCCACTGTTAGACATAATTCTGATTTAAGCTCCAGTCATTTTGTCTGGCTTTAATTTTAATTACATTCTGTTAATTAAAAACAAAGATAAACCCAAGAAGAGGTTTCAGACCCTTTTTCTTCGTTTCCTCATCAAGAATGAAGCTCATCACCATCCCCCTTTCACTAGATCCTTCTGTCTCTCCTGTGATGACGTTTAACATTTGAAGGGGGAGGACTAGCCCATCCATGGGAGGAGCTTCTGTTCATTTCAATGTGTAGAGAAATTTCCCTGAAAGGATAAGAAGAAACCTCAAGAGCTTACTCAAACTAAAAAGAAAAATTCAACTTAACTTCAAGGTTTAATTTGGGTCTGTTTGGGTCATATCTAGGTTTTCACACCATGCTAATCATGTTAAATTGTATTTGCTTGCATTGTTGAGGTTCATATTCTTGTTGGCATGAATTTATATGTTTGATTTAGTGGTATTTCTAGGTGATAGACATATAGAGGAATTCTTGTCACTTTAAGGAGGTATAATACCATATTTAGGTAAATCGACTTTTCTCCCAAGAAAATGTACAAAAGAAATGCCATGACTTACATCTAGTAGGCACTCAGTAAGTATGAAAGAGTAAGTTAATGTTGAATGAACAGAAAACTAGTGTGTTGCCCAAATTCTTCAAAATAACAAGATGACAGTGTATTGAAGTGTGGCTATAAGTAACTCATACACATGTACACTTGGAGTTTCAACTCTATTACCCATACACACATGATTGTTTATACTGTATCAGGAAACCAGTTCAAATTTCACAAAATGTTTATATCTTGTGTGAAAGGCATGAATTACAGGTTTAAATCAACATGTTCAGTAGCAGCAAATGGCAATTAATAATGTGCAAATTTTGTGTATTCCATTCTAGCTTTGTGTCTTAGAAATGCAAGTTACTTTACACACTGTGCATTATGAACTGAAAGGGGAAAAAAAGAAAAGAAAACATTTCCTGAAAGAAGTTTCGCTTACCAAAAGTTTTCCTAGTGTTATTTTTATAGCCGAGTGAGAGAGAATTTACAGGGAGCTGAAATCATTGAAGCTAATTAGTTGAATGGCCCTATTATTTATCCAGGGACACGTAGTACAATAATTGCTATTGCAGGTTTGAAGCATCTCAGGGATATTAATTCCAGAGCTTTCATGTCATCTCAGTACAGTAAAACTTCCTAATGGCACCCTGAAGGTGCATAATCTCATTTTAAAACTACTTTTTCTTATTTTTTTCTGAAGGAACTGGCAGAATCTCCTTCCATAAAAGCTGAAAAAGGGGAAGAACTCATAATATTTTCCTCATAAGAAAGCAGTTATATTTTCTTCTTATTATTTTTTTTACTATGTGACCTTTCCTACCTTCTGATGAGGGGTTTGCTATGACACTTTATCAAAAGTTTATCTGGATTCTGCTCCTTTGCCTCCCCTTGGTGGCAACCAAAGCATCTCTTGATCTCTCAGAGGGAGAAAAGGAAGGTGTGATGTTGGCATTGGCTCTAGTCCCTTCCTCAGTCATTTAGAAGAAGAGGACTCATTACAGAACACAGCAGGGTCCAGGTTGGGTGGGGAGAGATGAGTCCTGCACCACCACCTAGGAAGTCTCCTGTAGCCATCCTAACCCAGCCCTAATTTGGGTCCCCTTGGAGAAAACATCCACCATAATGTGATCTCTATAAAATTGTACCAAGAAATGCCACTTGTGTAATTTTAAAGGGAAATGAAGCCATTGCTCATAAAACTGCAAGCACTGTCTTGAGTCAAGAGTAGTGTTGGTTGTTTGGCGAGCATCCCACACTCACCCCTGGTAGACCGTCTCCGTTCTTGTATTTATCATTCCTTCCTCCCTCCCCACTCTTTGCTAGTTCATTATTGGTCTTCCCACATCTTGAAGACCCAAGTTCTGACATCAAAAATATAGTCTAGTTTTTAAAGTTTTGCAAGTTAGGTTCATAAGACTATTACAGGGCTTAAGGTGACTTGCCAGAACCATTTCGTCCATGGCTCAACCCCAGTCCTTTCTCTTCTACTCTGACCTTGCAAATCTCCAGGGAGATAAAGATGCAAGGCCTCCCCTTTAGTAATAGTTCTGGTGGCTCATCACCTCAAACCTACCATACTTACTTTGAGTTGTAGTTCTTTAAAGTGAGGAGTGACCAGAGGACAACAGTGATATATATATCCCTCACTGGGACTAGAATGATGCCACTCAATCTGTGGCTTTAAAATGTAAGCAACAATTTGTATCCAGTTTTCAAGATCTGGAAAGCAAATCCAACTCTTACTATGCCATTAAACCTGAGAGAAGTTCTATAGCTCCTACTCCAGCAATAAAACAGCAGAGACCTCCAGGGAAGCTGATGCAATTAAGAAAACTTGACTTAAGTACAGTGTATAGATTAAAGTTCCTCCCTCATATTGGCTGTGTTGTGAGTAGCTAGCTCTGTACACACAAACATACACACACCGTCTCTTAGCTTTGCCATTTTTATCATGGTATTTTAGTTCTTTTGTTAAGGTTTGCTTGAATACTTTTAAATCTGATGTAAATGTTTTTGAATTGCAGTGCTATTCATTAAGGTCTTAAGTAGAACAAGACGCTAGAACAGTCATGTTCTGTCCTTGTATTCCTTCTCTTAGAGTTCCTTACAAGGATTGTTAGATTTTCCCAGGAGTCAGAGGCTATCTTCTCAGATGCACATATAAATACAGACAAGGTAATAGCTTATCAAATCCAAGGCCAAACAGCATATACCAGAAAATGCTATAGGGCTGCGATGGATCTTCTGTTCTTGCTAAAAAAAAAAGTATTGCCTCTTTGCCTGACTTTTGGTCTTAAGAAGTGCCTCTGAGTGAGAAGCCCAACCAAAACCAAACCCATTGGCACGAGTCAATTCCAATTGATAATGACCTTGTAAGGACAGAGTAGAACTGCCCCATATGGTTTCCAAGGTTATAAATTCTCATGGAAGCAGACTGCCACACTTTCTCCCATGGAGCAGTTGGTGGATTCAAACTGCTGACCTTTTGGTTAGCAGCCAAAAGCATAACTGCTATAGCACCAGGGTTCCTTTCTGAGTGAAAAAACAGTTATAATCAAGGACCCTGTCTTCCTATCCTATATCAACTAAACTAACTAGCTCACTCGTGTGTGTTCTCTTTATTTTTCTCTGTCTTTCTCTCTCTCTCTCTGTCTTTCTCTCTCTCTCTCTCTCTCTTCCTTTCTCTCTTACATATATTATTTACTCAAGAGTTTGTAGCAACCCTTTGGGGGTTGTTAGAATCTATTTTATAGTTTGTTGGTCACTGACCTGATAAGTCATCATCGCTCAGAAGGAATCATCACAATTTTATCAGGTAAGTGCAGCTGCTGCACTGGCACAGTAATTCTTGTGCTTAAAATCGGTGCAGATCTTTTTTTTCCAGAAGAAATATTAAATGAATGCCTTATGCATACAGTGCAAGATTGTTCACCCTTATTAGAATTTAGCAATGATGTTTTGGAAGAAAAAGTTGCCAAGTGCTCAGAGAAGGAATCAAAAAGAGAATTTCAAATTCTTACATAGTTCTACCCACATTTGATTTTGAAACCCTCTTAACTTCTCCACGCTCAAATTTCCATTTGCGAAAATTGTAATTACGTATGGTGCATTTTGTGTGTGTGGCAGGAAATGGTTAGGGGAGGGTGATACCATGGAAATTCTAGTGTGTGTGGCAGGAAATGGTTAGGGGAGGGTGATACCATGGAAATTCTAATATTTAGTGTCATTAGGAAAATCCAAGCACATAGAGAAATTCATGTTTTAATTAGTTTTATAAGTAAAACATCTTTAAAATCAATTATTTTGGAAAACCAAGGAAATCCCAACTAAATGCCTTAAATCACTAGACCATCTATATCTTATGCACCAAGATGGACTTTTAAAGTAATTAAAGATGAATCAAAATTCATTTTCAGATTGAGCACCTCTGTATTGAAATTTTTTTTGTTTTTTAATTTTCTTCTTGACCCTTCCAGGTTATAAACTTCTGACAATTAGGCTTTGCATACAAATGCTGGCAGACCCTTAATTGTAACTATGTGCATGGTGCTACTTTCACTTTAATTTAATTTGATTTAAATGAAAATAACGTGGAATAAAAGAAGGTATACATTTGGAGGTGATTCTATATACTTGGTTTTAACCAACAGGCTTTATAAGCATTCATTAAGAAACTCCACCAGGCATGTTTCCTGCTGTAGAATAGACTTTAACGGAAGAAATAAAGCTGTGAAGATTCCGTTTTCACTTTGTTTCTCGTAAAGACAGTCAGGATCCAACATAAACAACAATTTACACCCAGCATTTATTCTGGAAATTACAGTATCGTGCAGTTAACGCACACAGATAAATAATGTTTTATGGGATTCTGTGGAGTCCTTTCAGAGTAGCGGATGTTTAACCAAATTAAAGGATTTTGAGAACTCAAAGCTCTCATTTTAAGCAGGTTTAAACAGTTAATATTACAGAACACAAGCACAGAAGAGCTAACTCAAATATATTTTAAATGCAGCTATTTTATTTTCATGATTTCCCATTTTGGTTTTATGGCCATTTGGCCCCTTCCATTTATACTAAGTTACTTGTCTTTCAGGCCATCTCCCTCAGGATCTTGCCTGCTTTATAGTGACATTTCTTAATCTCCTTTTTAATCCTCTATGTTTCTGCAGGTGTGAAAATATAAGAAATTGAATTATAATTCCTTATAGGTGGAGCTATATAATAGAGATTATTATAATAATAATAAATAATTATTTTAAACAATAGTGCCAAAAAAAGTATTTTTTCTGAAAAGTAGGTAACTGCACATTTAGGCTAATTTCTGATTTTTTTTTCTGGTTACTGAAAAAGAGCTCTGGTAAACCATCCAAGTGCTAACCAAAAAGGTCAGTGGTTGGAAGCCACAAGCAGAGAGAGAGATGAAGCAGTCTGCTTCCATAAAGATTTACAGCCTTGGAAACCCTATGGGGCAGTTCTGCTCTGTCCTACAGGGTTACTGTGAGTCAGAATCCACTCACTGGCAGTGGGTTTGGGGTTTTTCTTTTGGAAAAAGGGGCAGTTTATAACTCACTCTCTTTCTAGGACAGCAAATATATGTTTGTGTGTGTGTGTATTATTCCTCAAATCATATAACAGTTTGGAGTTACTTTAATACAAACATATTAAACATATAAAAATTATAGTAAATGAAGTCAGATATAAATTTTAGGGAAAGAAATCAAGGAATACATATGTGAAAAAGGCAGGAATATTTAAATGGCAGCATCAGTGAGAGAAAGTAACTCTGGATAGGATGTTCCAGGTAAAAAGCAACAGCTCCACCCAGCAGGCTTGAACAAAGGTTCTCTTACTTTCAGAGCTGTCACAAATCTATTAGGTCCGAAAGATTGCTCCCCTTCCGTACTGTTAGGCCAACTAGTGCTGTCCAACTCCCTTAGGAGGCCTGTGTGTTCTCGCAAATAAGCAGTATGTGTCAACAGCTATCATTGAACCGTAATTTTTAGTAAAATTTAAATTGTGATTTTAAAGCATTCTAAAATTCTATTTTTTAGTGTAACCTAAGGAATTATCAATTTTTAGTGTTCTTGTTGCAGTCATATATTTCAGTACTATTACTGCATTAGTTTAACTGTGGTTAAGGTTAAGTTGGCATTTCTATTCTAAATCACTTTTTTAGGCTTTTGAAACCTGACCTTTTAAATTCTAATGGGACTGAAGCTGAGAGAGCTAGGCCAAGCGAGTGTGATTAAACATACATAAAGCCATTAAAAACCTGCTGTGGGGACCAGCCCAATAGTCTAATAGAACTATTTTGCATTGACAAGCTACTGTCTATTAGAGGATTTCAAAGCATTTATATTGTTTAATTAAATTTTCTTACCTAAATTTGAAGTATATTGAGGTATATTGCAGTTAATTGATTTTTTTAAAGACCCTTGAATGCATCCTTTTTATTGGTAGAAATTCAACAAATCTTCAAAACCATAGCACTCACAGACAGCCCTCCCTGATTACATCCATCTAATGCTCCTATTGACGGCAACACTCACTTTGAATTGATCGTTCACTGTCTCATATTACTATTGTATTTCTTTAGTCATATGGGCTCCTTAGGGGCAAGGATAATGGCTTAAATTTCTTATCCCCAACAGTTCTTAATTCAGTAGCCTATGTAAATAAAACAATAATTATTTGTTAAAGGATTAACAAAATGAAAACTAAGAGGACTACTTATTCCTATGTAGGCCATCCTTCTTGGAAGAATAAATGGGTAAAAATACAGCTAATCAGTTCTGCACTGTGAGGTTTGTTCAATGGTCTCTTTTGTCATCATGACCAATTTTTCTTGATAGAAATAGTATTCATCTTTCATTCATTTATTCAGAAATTTCTTGTTGTAATTAAAGAACAAGCCCTCATGGGGTTTTATGTTCTTCTGTGGATATTGACAGTAAAGAAGTGTTAACCTGACTATATTAGGCCTAAGGTGGAGTCACTTATGCTAAGCCCTATGCCAACAAATAAAAATCTAACTAAATTTCTATTTTCTATAAATGCCTGACCTTCCCAGAAGCCAACCAATCCATGCTTGCCACCTCAGCTATAGTATATGACTTGGCTATGAGCGTGCCTGATATAGTATATAAAGGAGGTAACTTGGAACTAACCAATCAGCTTTTGCCCAATATAGCTTCCTTCTTCCTGTGTATCTGTTGCCTACAAAACACTCCCACTTTATACTGCTCTTGGAGCTCTTGTCTTCCAGACCAGACATTTCTAACTCATGAATTGTTAAATAAAAGCAATGAGTTCAAACAAAAATTAATATTTTGTTGAAAATTCCTTTTTAAAAAAGTAAACAAATAAATAAAATAATTACAAATTATGATTAATGATTAAGAAAATAAGTAGGGTATTATAATAGAAATTTGCTATTCCTCTGATTTCTTCCTTTGGGGAAATTCATGAAGAGAGATTCCAGGAATAAAACAGAACAATTTGTTAAAGTATGACCATTACATAGCCATATATATCTATGGTATACAGTTTGCATTTGACACTTCCTTCCTGGGTCTGTTGAAAAGAGATTTGTAAAAGCACTTTAAAAGTTAAAAATGGTTTGTATATTATTACTATTACTGTCCCCAGCTGGAAAGTACACATGTAATGGTAGTTGGTCAACCTTTGGTCATCAGCTAAAACTTTCATGAGGGAAGAAAAGAGGGTTACCCTTAAATCTTTGAATAAAAGAAATTAGTGATAAAGGGAAACAAATCAGAAGTACTGAGCTTAGTTTGCAAATGAGAAGCCTATAAAAGAGACAACACAGGACTTGCCACAGCATATTGGCAGCTCCCTTTTGTTAACTACTACTCCCTTAGCCTACCTGTAGCTTTTTTTCTACGCCATTTGCCTTCATGATCATGTACATGCTTTCATGTTGTTGTTGTTAGGTGCCATGGAGTTGGCTCCGACTCATAGTGACCATACGTACAACAGAACAAAACACTGCCTGCTCCTGTGCCAGCCTCACAATCCTTGGTATACCTGAACCCATTGTTGCAGCCACTGTATCAATCCATCTCATTGAGGGCCTTCCGCCTTTTCCCTGACCTTCCTCTTTACCAAGCATGACATTCTTCTCCAGGCAATGGTCCCTTCTGACAACATGACCAAAGCAAGTGAGACCAAATCTGGCCATTCTCGCTTCCAAGGAGCATTCCAACTGCATTTCTTCCAAAACAGATTTGTTAGTTCTTCTGTCAGTCCATGGTACTCTCAGTATTCTTCGCCAACAATACAACTCAAAAGCATCAACTCTTCAGTCTTCCTTGTGCATTGTTCAACTCTGACATGCATATGAGGTGATTGAAAATACCATGGCTTGAGTTAGGCGCACCTTAGTCTTCAGAGACATCTTTGCTCCTCAGCACTCTAAAAAAGTCTTTTGCAGCAGATTTGTCCAATGCATCGTCATCTTTCTCTCTTTAAATCATGCAGTATCTAAAAGCACATATAGGTTCAAAGCTGTAGGGCCATGGTTTCATGGTTCCATCCAGTCATTTGACCTAATGTTGTCTTTAGAGTGTCCATTCTACCTCCTGTTTCAGTGAGCAGTACTTGGGGTCTTAAATCTTGCCACCCAAAATATAACAGTTGGTCTTTATTTGCCTGGAGCATCAGAGGAAGAAGGAGACCCAGGAATCTGAGAGGGAAATGGACTGCTGGTCTAATTGCATCCATGAACTACTGTCTCCTTTGCCATGAGACCAGAAGAAAAGAGTGGTCCTCAGCTACCATTACTAAACATTTTGATCATGGACCCAATAGATGGATCCTGATCAAAAGGAAGAAAATATGTGAAACAGAATTTCAAATTCTCATACAAACCAGATTTACTAGATCCACTGAGACCAGGTGAACTCTTTTGAATCTATTTTGTGGAAGCAGTTTTTAAATCTTGAACCAAAACTATCCCATGGAGTCCTTTTTAAACAACAGATTAGCTCACCTAATACAGAATATTTGCCTTGAGCATTGTTCTCTTTTAAATTGCCTCTAAGAGATCAAATTGACAACAGTAATCCTAAGTACAGATCATAACTTTAAGGGACAGAGAATGTAAGTGAATGGTAGTGAAACAATTTGATTGGAGCTGGTGAGAATGGTGATTATGTAAAGTGTGTGACTTTTGTCACTGAACTGCACAAAAACTGTTAAATAGGTATATGTTTTGTTGTGAGTATTGTCACCAAGAATAAAATAAAAGCACATGTAATAATCAAAAGATGAAGTAAAATTAACAAATATCAAGCAGCCATTTCCAAATATAACAAAGACACTTTTACCCAACTCTATCTACACAAAAGTCAACTTCCTGTCATCAACTTTAGCCTGTCACTATCATTGTTATTTAAAACAGTTTATTTTATCAGAATGTGTTCATTAAAATGCTGCTTTTAAAAATCAGCGTATAATTTGTGCTTTATAAAGGCTGTACCTATTTTTGAAAAAACAGAAATAACCCAGAAATTCAAGAGAGGCAATTGCTCCAGCCACATCTAGAGGAAGATACCCACTGTCTTCCAAGTTTCTGCTATTTTAGATTCCACTATTTTGGAGCTGCCAAGCATCTCTCAGGTAGATGTGTTCCCAAGCACAAAACTACTTCCCAGGAAGGAGAGTCAGAAGGTCACTCCTTCCTCATATATCCAAGCTCTGTAAAAAGGAATTCATTCTTTCTCCAATCCCTGGCCTAAGTAAGGACTTTGTATAGAGTTATGTTTCCATCATAAATTATGATGGTTCAGGTTCCAGACCCAGGAGCAAATGGAAGGAACCCATGTGGTTTTTTGTAGTTCCTAAGAGAAAGAACAAAGTCCATGACACAATTCAGCTCTTTTATTTTCTTTGTTTATTTGCTAGTGGAAAGTATAGTTTCTAACTAATTACTTGAGCCATTTCCCCAGGGCAAACATCTTCCAAGTAGATCCTCATGCTTTTTGCTAGGCAATTTCATCGTTTCTCAGTCTGACCAAATCCCTTCTTTGAGGTCCCCAAGTTTCCTTTACTACCCTGCTATTATATATCATCAGCAGAGTTTTCAGTTTTCTTCCCCCCACCCACCCACTTCTAAATATTTGCTGAAATCAACCCTTAACAGGAAGTAAACTTGCCTGGCACAGCCCAGCTGTGAGTGAGGCTTGAGTGAGAGGTATTTATGACCTGACAGGAAGATAAAGATAAAGATGAAGCTGACTCGGTGGCTGTTAGCAAAGGGAGAAGGAAATGTTTATGACCCCATCTGCTGGCGTTTCAATAGGATAGAACTGCCTTTATGGCGTCAATCTCCCCTGTGACTTCCTTCCATTTGGGGAGCGATATCTTATTTCAAGATGTTCCCACCGAACACACTGTTGTCCCCTTTGTTTAGGGGTGAGGGAGGAAGGAAGGACTTTGTTACTGGAATGTGGGGATGGGGCAGTATTTATGGTTATGACTCAAGCTGGAGAAAAGGCTTCATTGGAGTTGATTGTGTAGGTCCAGAAGAGCTGCCATGCATTCTATTTTCTTAAACATTATCCACACTGAAAGCAGAACCATGTTAGCTCTACCCATTCTCGGGCATTAACACTTTCTAACACTATTGTAACTAGGATTATTGTAGCTTGATTTCCTTGATCACAGGGAAGAAATAACTTTTGTTAGCTCCTTGTTTCTTGTCTTTAACATCTTTGCTTATGTTCCTTCTCAACTTTTTTTTCTTTCTTTTTTTTAAGTGGAGAAGATACTCTTAAAACCAACAGGTGCAATGTCTGTTCCATTCACATATCTACATACATGTAACCAAAGCAGACTGGGAAAAAAAAAGCTCAGGTTAAGAGAGTCTGCAGATAGGTTGATATTCTTTTGTGAGGACATGTGTTTTTGAAGTGCCAAAAATATAGGACATTCTTACAGTGAAATATCTTGTGTATCACTGAAACCTGTGTTCCATATATATTGATGGTATTAATTTTGCTGCAAAATAAGTATTTATCCCTCAGTTTTATTTGTGCTTCCCTCAGGCCCATTAGTACAGATTAAATTTCATATTAAATTGCCCAAATAATCAGCACAATGTTTGTAAATCAGGGCTTAACTTTATTGGCATTATCTGTGCAGATATATATGACCAGGTTCAGCATGGCCTCTTCCCCCCGCCCTTTGCAAAAACAGGGTATTTTCCCTTTTAGTGCTAAGAAGGGATGATGAATTCCATTTTTAAAACATGAATTATTTACCAAATTACATGCACAAAAAGCTCAAAATCACAAAATTGCCATTGGATTTGTTTGATTTAAAGAATAGAAGGGACAATTTGGTTTTGGGATAAATCATCCAATGATAATACCTCTTTAAGGTCCTATCTTAATTTTCATTGGAGGAAGGGGGAAAGATGACTTGGTCAAGTATTTTTTCCCAAGGAATTCCACAGTATTTTTTTTTTTTTTAAATGGGAGAGTCCTATATTTAAATTGGCAAATTAGTTATAATTTTTGTATCTGATTATTTAAAGGCTGAAAGGTAATACTGTGTGACTAGTTATGTTTTATATTACAAAGCCTAGGTATAATCAGTCCACAAATAAGCATTTTGGTGTTTATGTCACTTCAAGGGGTTAGGCTATCATTGAAATGAAACCTCACATAAACACTGAATGGCAGAATGCCAAGATTTGACCCTTGATTTTAGTTCCTCCAAAAAAAAAAATATATATATCCTGCCATCCTTTCTACAATACAGGCCCAATTCTTGGCATGTTCAATAGACCAGTAGGTCCAATTCCAACCATAATTTATTCAGTGTGATTCCTGAGAATAATGAGATAGGCTTACTAGGGGAGATCCTATCTTACCTGCAATTTTCTGAGACCTTCTTTTGAGTTACAGGTTACCAGGTGGCAGTCCTGTTAACAGAGGTTCAAGCCACATCATCAAATGGTTCAAACCACATAACCTCCCATCTTAGGAGTTAAGCTAGCTTCCTAACCTCCCTTGCAGTGGTTAACTCCACTGAGAAGCCTTCTATCAGCAATAATAGCTTCAAGGTGGAAAATAAAAAATGGAGAGTGTTTAAATTGTTAATGGGTTTCATGTTCTTGTCACTGTTGAGGGTTTGTTCCCTTTTATAAACTCATAGTTTTTGGTTGACATTGCTTTTATGCGAGCCATCAGCCAGTTGGTGATGGTGTTGCTGTGTTAGACCATTACTGCCGGATTGTATTTGCAGTAAAGAAGGAGAATGGAGGCTGTAAATCTGCAACTGGAGATTTAGGGCTCTGTTACTCTGCAGTTTAGGTCCATGTGCTGGGGAGTCCATTCTCCTCCGGCAGAATTATACCCTCCAAACCTGCCTTCCTAGGCACTGATCGACGACGTTCATTCCCTGGGCTACCAAGGCACTTAATACGGCTAATTCAGTTAAAGAAGCCTGAGGGGTGAGGTGGATGAGCCTCTCTCTCTGCTGAAAGTCTGATATCAGGCAGGTTAGCAATACTGCTTTATCCCTTCCCCCATGTGAAGCTTCGAGAAGCAGTTACTACAAACACAGAGAAAAATAATAAGACAATGCTTCTAATGTTATTGGGACTCAGTTCTCCTTCAAGCAGGAAGTGCCGCCTTACCCAACCTCATTAACCCCTTTGGTATTAAATCCATTATCAGGAATATTCAGGAAACACATTCTTCCAGAACTCAGGATGTGCCAGGGAACTTGATGTCTTGACATCGTTTTATAAAACATTCACCAGTGTATGGGAGGCAGAACAGTCAGTGCTTTGGGAACAGGTAACTAAAATGTAGAAAAGAAATTCCCACCCTGACCTAGCCAGTAGGTTTTAAATATAAACAAGTTTGGAATATAATATCTGTTACTCCTGGATTCAGAAATATTTGGGAAAGACATAAATATTACATCTATTTAGAATCATTTCATTAATCGTGTGTCATTTCTACTTCTAGATGTTTTATATTGGAAAAAAGTGCTGGAATATCTCTTTGGCTGGCAGAAAGTTAAAGCCTGGTTTTAGATGTGCTTTGGTTTGCTTTGTTTGGCCTTCCCCAGAGAGGAAGAATGTTAAATATAGACTCATCCGCATGATGCGTCTGAGGCATCTGGGTCTGCTTTCTGTGTCAGTGTGGCACAAATGTGCATGATTTAACCATCCAACTATTGAACCAGCATTGGCCTATTAAGACTTCAGATGATCTGTTCATGAGCTGTCAGCCCAAATTGAGCTTGAAGCCTGCTGTAAAAGATCTAATTTTCATAATTATCCAGAACCTTCACACCCTCCTTCCCTTCAGTACCACCCACCTCCACGCATGCACACAGAGGAGTAAACACATACGTGGGGACACAGAAGCACAGAGGAGCACTGTCCCTGGAGATCCATCAGGCCCTTTGCCCGAAAATGCACTGAGTTCATCCAGGGGTCAAGCCTGGCTTTGACTTCCTGTTTGAGAAGCCCCATGTGTGGTGTTCCAGCATTGCTAGAGGCTAGTGATGACTAAGTAACCTTTTCACACTAAAGCCTCCCACCAAGAAACACAGTCTCTTATGATCCTGGACCTGGAGTGATTAGGACACAACAAATACCTTTTAAATATATATAGTGGAACTAATGCCAATGGATGTAGCCCTTTACTATCTCCATAGCCTTACATTTATATAAAGAGGACAGAACTATTGTCTTTGAGGATAAAAAATTTTAAAGGCAACCTGATTTAGTCTCAGAGTACACTAGGGACTTTGATCATTTATAGCAGTTGCTCAAGGCTATCTTTGAGCCTTACCTGACCCTACTCTCCAAAGGAAATCATCACTCTGTGTATGGATTTCAACTAGTAGTATCTCTCTAGGTAACCTGGCCTGAAATGTGGACCTGTGGGAACAGACAGCACTTTCAGGTTTAACCCTTTGCAGTACCTGGGATAAACAGTCCATGCTTCGAGGATTTAGGTCATTCTGATGTCCTACCAGTAATTCCACTGGAACTGCACTGCACTGTAACCATTTGGTTTCCAGCCATATACTGCCCATGTGTTCAGGGTAGAGAGGCAGCACTTTACTAAGTTCTTCTCATACAACTTCAGGCTTTTGAGACAGCTGAGGCTTAAATTCCTTGTCTTAACATGAGACAACTGTATTTCTACACTGGTTGTCAATTGTCTTTGCCCTCAGAGGGCATTTGCTGCAACTCAGGTTTCTACAGATAGAATAAGGGGAGTTATTTCCTGCCTTCACTGCTTTTTGCCCCCTTCCCTCTTTTCCCCCTCCCCCCCTTTTTTTTTTATCATGAGTGAAGACTAAGTACATTACTCAAACCTTGGCTTTTCCCTGAAGTCCGTTGTTTACAGAGAGACATTTGGGCCCCTGGGGCTCACTCCCATAAAACCTTATTATCATATATTTCAAGGCATAAACTTCAGTTGTCAGCTCGGGAGCACGGTTTTTAAAGCCCAGGCTGCCCTTGTTTTCCTTTTGCTTCACTCTGGTTTATTTTTCTTTCAGCTTTGGCTTCTTTTTCCCTCTCCCTCATCTCAAGCAATGCTCGGTTCTAAGCTGGCTCGCTCCTTATTCCACTAATTAGACAAGAAGTCCAGAGAGGCCATTATTCGATTCTGAGAATCTTTATCAGAGCCCATTATGGTCTTAAATACTGCACAAACATTTTACTAACTGAACCCGTGGAAATCTCAGCCTATCCCTCCTTCGTCTTTAACATCTCCCTTCTTTTGTACCTATAGAGTTATGTTACTGATGATAGAGGTGCCTAACAGCTTATTTTTCTTGGTATTAATTTTCCTAGAGGCAGTAATTTGGTCCTCTCTTTCGCTCTCATTCTAATTACTAATGTCTCCAGTGATGGGGGTGGAGGAGATCTGAAAAGCCTGTTTTTCCTTGGTGGGGTATGTGTGAGTGAGTGTAAATGTCATATGTGTTAATGTCACCAGTGAGTGGGATTCATGGTTGCCTGTTTTTCCTCTCATTTTCTTTACAGAGCCAGGAATTATTTGTATGGACCAATGGTCTCCCTTTTCTTTCAATGGAAGAATAAGCCTGCATTATAATATAGTAACTGCAAAAGAAAGCTCTTTTTCTATTTCATTCTTTTCTTTCTTAATTCACTGTCTAGTGAGTTTCTGATTGACTCACAGACCAATTAAAGTAAAATTTAATGGAAGAATAGATTAACTCCCCGAGGTTTCCCTACCATCCATCACATTTTTATAGCAGGAGCTGTGAGGAAGCTCATAACTTCATGCTGTGAATGTGATAATAAAGAGGGCACGGAGAGGATTCCGATTTACTGCCGGGCTGATGTTCGCCAGGACAGAATTTACTGCTCAATCCCCTTCCCCTTTTTATTCAGGAGGAGGTCACTAGATCTGCCCTCGGCCTGAGTCTGAGATACTGAAGGGCAGATCGTCAGGTCGAGATTCTTTCCCTTTAATTGGGGTGGGGGGGGGAAGAGAATGTGAATTTCATTGTCCAGAGATGGATATTGTATTAAATTCATTTCTGTCTTCAGGAAGCTGCTGTCACCCCAAGTGTTCATATTTTTTAAGGGTGCATTTGATATGTTAGTATTCACCAGCAAAGAAATTGAGAAATAATGCCAAATATGTCTATTTACTAATTCAATATCTTTTATCTTTTATGGATAACTAAAATACTTTTTCTTAGCATCTTCTTTTGGGCATCTTTTATTTGAGGATCTCAAAGCATTTTCTAACCATTATTTTACCCTTTCTGGTAAACCCAAAATACCCTACTAGCCTTCCTAACATTTTTCTAGTTCACTAATATTTCTCTGATTCATCTTCACAATAAATCATGGTAGTGAGCACAATATGGTGGAAGCCGTGGTGATGTGCCACACCTAAGATTGATTTTGTACACTTATTAAACTATTTACTTCACATAACAAAACATTTAACATTTTAGGCCTTGTGCATTTGAAACTATGTTGAGTTTCATGAAACTTGGAGAGATAAAATCGGTATAAAAAATCGTGTTCATCTGATTGATCTTAAAATCAAACATATCTGACCTGAATCATCATATCTCTCTCTCCCTCACACTCAACATCTCATTGGTCACTAAGGCCCACTGAGTTTTTACGTCTTCAGTGTCTCTTGAAACTATTCCCTTTAATCCATTCTCTTGCCTTAGTTCAAAGTTCTCATGGTTTCCTTTTTGGACTGATAATGATCACCTTCCTGCTGGTCTCCCTGTCTTTACTCTCATCCCCCTCCAATTCATCCTTAATGCTAGTAAAACAATGTTGTTGTGTGCCGTTGAGTCAATTCCAACTCATAGCGACTCTATAGGACAGAGTAGAACTGCCTCATAGAGTTTCCAAGGCTGTATTCTTTACAGCCTCAGACTCTTACATCTTTCTCCCATGGAGTGGCTGGTGGGTTCAAAGCACTGAACTTTTGGTTAGCAACCAAGAGCTTAACCACTATGCCACTAGGGCTCCTTGCTAAAATAATAATCCCTCTAAAATGTAACTTTTATAATTTCACTGCTGAAAACACTTAACTGACTTCCCCTTGCCTACAGTATAAATGTAAACCTTGTAGCATGGCTTTCACAGCCCTTACTAATGAGCACAGCTTTATGGCTTAGAGCAGTGATTCCTAAACTTACAGAAGTGTCATGGGTTACCAGTTTTTAATTTTGATGAAAACATTTTAAAATAAACTACTACCTTTTGTCAACAGAGTTTCATAAAAAGGGATATTTTGATGTCTTAAAAGAATAATATAAGTTCAAAGTAAAAGATAGTCTTTTTATTAAATAACTATATAGTTTTTTGTAAGGAGCCTTCATGGCACAACAGTTAAGTACTTGGCTGCTAACAGAAGGTTGGCAGTTTGAACCTACCCAGTGGTTCCATAGGAGGAAGACCTGGTGATCTGGTCCTGTAAAGATTACAACCTAGAAAACCCTCTGGGGTCCCCAAATAAGCAACTACTAAAGAAGAACAAAGTAGGTGGCCTCACATTCCCCAATCTCAAAACTTACTGTACGGCCACAGTAGTCAAAACAGCCTCATATTGGTACAATATAAGACCAACAAAACAGAATTGAGATCCCAGAAGTAAATCCATCCACTTATGGACGGCTGATCTTTGAAAAAGGAACATCATTCAATGGGAAAGAATAATCGCTTTACCAAATGGTGCTGGCAAAACTGGACATCCATTTGAAGAAAAATGAAACAAAACATATCTCATACCATATACAAAAAATAACTCTAGATAGATCAAAGACCTAAATGTAAAACCTCAAACCATAAAGATCATCAAAGAAAAAATAAGGGAAAACTTAGGGACCCTGATTCATGGCATAAATACACTATCAAACAGAACTAAAAATGCATAAACAACAGAAGACAAACTAGACACCTGGGACCTCCTAAGAATTAAACGTTTATGTGCATCAAAAGACATTGTCAAATGAGTAAAAAGAGAACTTACAGGCTGGGAAATAAAATTTTGGCAATGATGTGTTGGACAAAGGATTAGTCTCCAAAATTTATAGAAAACGTCAACATCTCAACAAAAAAAAAAAGGACAAGCAATACAATTTAAAAATGGTCAAAGGACATAAACAGACACTTCACCAAAGAAGACATTCAGGTGGCTAACAAACATACGAAGAAATGCTCATGATTATTAGCCATTATAGAAATGCACATAACAACAACAACAACAATAGAAATGCAAATCAAAACAACAATGAGATTATCTCACCTTAGTATTAATGTTGTTGTTGTTGTTGTTATATGCCATTGAGTCGGACCCAACTCATAGCAATCCTTCCTTGAGTTTCCAAGGTGGTATCTCTACGGAAGTAGATTGCCCAACCAGTATTAATAGCAAAGTTTAAAAAAAAAAAAAAACAACCAGAAAACCAGTACAAGGGTGTGAAGAGGCTGGAACATTCATACACTGCTAATAGGAATGTAAAATGGTACAACCACTGTGGAAAACGGTATGGCGCTTCCTTAAGAAGTTGGAAATAGAAATACCATATGATCCAACGAGCCCACTACTAGGTATATATCCTAGGGAAATAAGAGCCAGGGCACAAATAGATACATGCACACCTATGTTCATCACAGCATTATTCACAATAGCAAAATGATGAAAACAGCCTATGTTCCTATCAGTGGATGAATGGATAAACAAAGTATGGCACATACACACAATAAAACACTATGCAACATTATTCTTTAACAATGAATCTGCAACCTCATAACACGGATGAATCTAGACAATATAATCCTAAGTGATCTTAGTCAATTACAAAATGACAATTACTGTATGAGACCACTTTTGTAAAAAGTTAAGAAAAGGTTTACACACAAAAAGAATTGTTTTTTGAAGATTACCAGGGGTGGGAGGGGAAGAGAGGAACAATCACCAACTAGAGAGTAAATATGTATTAACTTGGGTAAAGGGAAAGGCAATATATAATTAGGGGAGGTCAGCACAAAGTGGTCAAGGCAGTGGAAGATGTGGTGAGGAACACAACAGTTAAAGACAACGAAGGTGAATACTACTGCATACACAATCCTGCAATAATAGTAATAACAACAGTTTATGAGTGAATGCATACATAGACAGTCATTCTGAACAGGGGTAAGAAGCCACGTGGGATTATCACCACGAATGTATATACAAGTTTGACAGACTCTACCTGTGTACTTACTTAGTAAGAGGATAGAATAAGGAGAAATATGGAGCAAAATACAAAATCATTAAAAAAAAAAAAAAAAAAAGATTTACTGGTCTAAATGAAGACTGGTGGAACCCCCAAGACTCTGGCCCTTACATGCCCTTCAATCTAGGAACTGAACTAGGAACATGACTCAACTGGCAGCCAAATGATAGATAGTCCTATAAGGTGAACAGTCATATCAGAAGGTTATGCACTCATTAGAACAGTCAAGCATATGTGATCAAGAGGACAACATTTGCCCAGGTGGGAGGGGATGGGAAGGAAAAGAGAAGGGAAGGGGTGGATGCAGAGAGGAAGTGGGAAGAAGGCTATTACAGTAAGGAGATTATAGTAAATGTCACAGAACAGAATGTGTGTGTGCAAAAAGGGCATGGAGGCAGCATCTTCTGACCTTCTCCAACCTCACAAGGGGGAAACAGAGTCACCATCAGCAGCACAAGGCTTTATTCCTATGAAGCTAGATATGCCACCACCCCTCAGCCTTTTACTAACTCTGACACCAGCCTTCCCTCCCACAGCACTCAATACTGCTCTCCTGGGTTCAATCATTTGTTGCAATAACCACAAATAATTCAACAATACTCACGATTGTGGGGTTTATTAGAAAAGTAACAAGCTACAATTCAGGTTCAAGATACAATTCTTTGATCAAGACAGTCTCCCCTCTGCTATCCCCTCTGGCACACCTCTCTGGCCCTTGGCCTTGTGGCCTGGCCTCTGCCCTTTGTGGGCAAGTGTTACAAAGCTCTTTTAGCTCTGCCAATAGGAACACCGATGTGCACTCCACTCCACCAGCAAGCCTCCTGCCCAAGGGTACACAGCTTTCTCACTCCATGGGCCAGAAAGCCCACAACTCTGTCTCCTGTCTCTTGGCTCCACTGCCACCATCTCTTACATGAGCCCCTGTCTCACAGACAGGCATCTCTCAGCCAAAGAGATGCAATGCAGGAATCTTAGGTCCAAGGACACACTCCATTTCATCTCCAGCTCTTCCCTCATTCTGGCAATGAGATTCCCCTCTCTGCCTCTAGGAAGGCTCATTTCAAGCCTGGTAGAGTGACAAAACTAACCAATCCCAACATCAGAATTCTACATCCTTATTTGCATGGTCCCACCCAATAATCTGGTGGGAGTTACAAAGACTATGGCAAGAAAAGCCATACCAAGTGATTCACTACACTACAGTATGGATTGTTGAATAAAAAACCAATTTGCTCTGTAAACTTTCACCCAAATCACAATTAAAAAAAAAAAAAAAAAAAAACCTATGGGGCAATTCTACTGTGTCACATGGAATCATTATGAGTAGAAAGTCAACTTGATAACACCCAACAGCACATAATAGCTTTATTCTTAAAAGCACTATTTTTTTTAAAAAAAATGCAATATATTATTCTTGTTTTCTTTATTTTTTTGTAGACCTGAATACTTTATGATGCTCTCTGTGGCATAGAGCCAAAAACATTTGACTGCTAACCAGAAGCCTGGCGGTTCAAACCCACCAGCCACTCCTTGGAAGGAAGATTGGGCAACCTACTTCCATAGAGATACTGACTTGGAAACCCAAGGAGGGGTCACTGTGAGTCAAAATTGACTCGACAGCAGTGAGTTTGGGTTTTGTTTTGTTTTTGGTAAAGTAGATGGTCTCTGAAGTCAGAAAGAGCTGGATGTCAAATTCAACTTCACTGCTTAATAATTACATGATCATGGGCAAGTTGCTTATCCTTACTGAGTTTAAGTTCCTTTATTTGTAAAATAGAGATGGTAATATTACCTATCTCTTAGTGGTGTTTTGAATGATGTATGTAAATATATATAATACCTGTCCAACTAAACAAATGACATAGTAAGCATTTGACAACGTTAGATATTATAGTTATTATTACCTCTTGGCCTCATTTCCTGTCACTCCTCTACAAACACTCTATGTCTAAAAATACCCTAATTGACTTACCAGGTAGTCCCCTGGACCAGACATACTCTTGCGTGCCTTTACACTTATTTTTCTCTTTGCCTGGAATCCAGTTCCATCTATTTGTATGCCTGGTGAATTCCTGCTGTTTCAAGATTCAGCTCAAACGTCATTGTCTTAGGTAATGTCCCTATTCATCTCTCCTCCTCTGTTGGCAAATGATTTTCCATGATTCTATAGCATTTTATTGTTGCCAGACTCATACTAGATGCTTGTTAAATTTTATTTAATTTCATTATATGATTTTTTTATTTGCTTAATATTACAGAGTCTTCTTCCAATTCTGATGCCTTGTTCTTCTTCATATAGTCCAGCTTTTCAGATTATTTGCTCATCATACATATTGGATAAGTATGATGAAAGGATATAACCCTAATGCATGCCCTTCCTTATTTTAAACCATGCAGTATTCCCTTGTTCTGTTTGAACAACAGCCTCTTGGTCTATGTACAGGTTCCTCATGAGCACAATCGAGTTTTCTGGAATTCCCATTTTTTGCAACGTTACCCATAATTTGTTATGATCCACAAAGTCGAATGCCTTTGCATAGTCGGTAACACACAAGTAAACATCTTTCTGGTATTCTTTGCATTCAGCCAAGATCCATCTGATATCAGCAATGATATCCCTCATTCCATGTCCTCTTCTGAATCCAGCTTACGTTTTTGGAAATTCCCTGTCAGTATACTGCTGCAACCATTTTTTAGTTATCTTCAGCAAAATTTTACTTGCTTGTGATACTGATATTGTTTGATAATTTCCACATTGTGTTAGATCACCTTTCTTTGGAATGGGCACAAATACCGATCTCTTCCAATCAGTTGGCCAGCTAGCTGTCTCCAAATCTTGGCACAGATAAATAAGCACCTCCAGCACTGCATCCATTTGTTGAACCATCTCAGTGGATATTCCACCAGTTCCTGGAGCCTTGTTTTTGTCAGTTCCTTCAGTGCAGCTTGGACTTCTTCCTTCAATACCTTTAGTTCTTGGTCATATGTTACCTCCTGAAACAGTTCAACATTGATCAGTTCTTTTTGGTATAGTGACTGTGTGTTCCTTCCATCTTCTTTTGATGTCTCCTGCATCATTCAATATTTTCCCATACAATCCTTCAGTATTGCAATTTGAGACTTAATTTTTTTCTTCAGTTCTTTCAGCTTGAGAAATACCAAGTGTGTTCTTCCCTTTTGGTTTTCTAACTCCAGGTCTTTGCACATTTCATTATAATGCTTTACTTTGTCTTCTCAGGCTACCCTTTGAAATCTTCTGTTCAGCTCATCATTTCTTCCATTTGCTTTAGCTACTCCCCATTCAAGAGCAAGTTTCAGAATCTCTTCTGACATCCATTTGGTCTTTTCTTCCTTTCCTGTCTTTTCAAAGACTTTTTTTTTTTTTTTTTTTAAATTCTTCATGTATAATGTTCTTGATACCATCCCACAACTCAACTGGTCTTCGGTCATTGGTGTTCAGTACGTCCAATCTGTTCTTCAGATTATCTATAAATTCAGGTGGGTTATAATTGAGGTCATATTTTGGCTCTCATGGACTTGTTTTAATTTTCTTCAGCTTCAACTTGAACTTGCATATGAGCAGTTGATGGTCTGTTCCACAGTCAGCTCCTGGCCTTGTTTTTACTAAAGATACTGAGCTTCTCCATCTCCTTTCCACAGATGTTGTCGATCTGATTCTTGTGTATTCCATCCGGCGAGGTCCACGTGTGTAGCCACTGTTTATGTTGTTGAAAAAAAAAGGTATTTTCAATGAGTAAGTCACTGATCTCACAAAAATCTACCATGCAAACTCCGGTGTCATTTCTATCACCAGGGCCATATTTTCCAACTACTGGTGATTCTTCTTTGTTTCCAACTTCCACGCTCCAATCACCAGTAATAATTGATACATCTTGACTGCATGTTTGGTCATTTTCAGACTTCAGAAGTTGGTAAATATTTTCAGTTTCTTCATCTTTGGCTTTAGTAGTTGGTGCATAAATTTGAGTAATATTTACTGATCTTTCTTATAGGTATATGAATATTATCCTATCACTGACAGCATTGTACTTCAGGATAGATCTTGAAACATTCTTTTTGATGATAAATGCATGCCATTCCTCTTCAATTTGCCATTCCTGGCATAGTAGACCATATGATTGTCTGATTCATAATGGACAATACCAGTCCATTTCAGCTCACTAATGCCTAGGATGTTGATCTTTATATATGCCATTTCATTTTTGACAACTTCTAATTTTCCTACATTCAGACTTCATATATTCCACATTCCGATTACTAATGGATGTTTCCAGCTGTTTCATCTCATTTTGAGCTGTGCCTCATCAGCAAATGAAGGTCCCAAAAGCTTTACTCCAGCCACATCATTAAGGTCGACACTATTTTGAGAAGGCAGCTCTTCCCTAGTTATATTTTGAGTGCCTTCTAACCTGAGAGGCTCATCTTATATCAGACAATATTTCAGGGCTAATCATAATGTTTTCCAGTAATGTATCATGCAGTGTTTCACTGCTATCCATAAGGTTTTCACTGGCCAACTTTTTCAGAAGTAGATGGCCCCATCTTTCTTCCCAGTCTGTCTTAGTCTGGAAGCTCCACTGAAACCTGTCCACCATGGGTGACCCTGCTGGTATTTGTAATACTGGTGACATAGCCTCCTGCCTCACAGCCATGCAAGCCACCACAGTATGACAAACTAACAGACAAGTGGTGTCCTCCTATCCTAGACTTAAGTTTATTGAAGGCAATTATCCTATTCATCTTTGTCTGTCTAGTACCTAACACTTTGATGTGCTCAGGGTATATTTATTGAATAAATGAAGGAATACCAGAAAGCATTCTAAACTTTAAAGAGCTTTACTTAACTTTATTAAGGAGCTATGGTGACTTAACAGTTAAGTGCTGGCTTGCTGACCAAAAGGTTAGAGGTTCAAACCGACTCAGTGACTTCACAGAAGAAAGACTGGACATTTTGCTCCAGTAAAGATTCCGGCCTAGAAAACCCTATAGGGCAGTTCTACTTTGTCACATGGGGTTGCTATGAGTCAAAATTGACTTGACAGCACCTAAAAACAAGTTAACATGGTTAAGTTAACTTTGTGTGTAAGTGTATTTTTGCCTTTTGCTTTTGAAATGACACCATTGTCACATGCAGATTTAACTCTAAAAAAGGGTCCAACATTTTTTCCGTGGTGGGTACACTTTAATTTATCCTTCAAATCGTATCTGCAGCTCCATCCAAAAGCCCGGGGTGGCTTCCTTCTTAAATCAATGGCTTACTCTAAGCCATTTCTCAAAAAAGACAAGTTGCAGCTCTAAACCAGACTGATAATAAAGGCAAATATTCTAGTACGTTCTAGTGTGTTTGGCTGTAAGTTCATCGTGGATAAAGCAGGGACAAGAAGTATGTTTGCTGACCCAAGTGTATGCAGGACTTGTCCCTGGGAGATGTTATTCTGGGAGTAGAATAGTGTCTTACCTATCTAGTGAGTGTGTTCTCACTGCCATGATCTGGAGGTGAGCACTAACACTCCAGCCATCCTAAATTGTGTTGCACTATTGAAAGCTGTGCTTTTCACAAGGATTTTAACATCAAGCTGCTCATACTCACTGCTACTTTAACACATTGTGCAACAGCTCCTTGGGTATCCTTCTGATGTCCATTTATCTATTACCTTAGCACAGGATAAAATGATTGCATTCCGAGGCTTGTTGTAGTAGCTCTTGCTCTGTAGTTTTCTACTAGATAGAGTCCGTGAGCAACATTGATGGACTCATTGGAATAATTAAAGCTAACTTTTAAGACTCTGCTTAGACTTTATAGTTATATGGTAAGTTAGGACAGTCCATTACTTTATATATGTTCAACTGGCATGATATTTAATGCCCCATGTTCACACATTCTGTGATTCTCTCTAATAAGGTACATTTTTGTTCATTTCTCATACATTTACGGATTAGTGCCACCTCCCTAGCTTTGTCTCCTTTTGCTACCCATTCCACTTTTATGTGTCAACATACCAGACACCCCCGACTGTTTCACATCTCTGTTTTCCATATATTGTTCCTTTATTCTTAGAAAACTCATATTTATTCTTCAAAACCCAGCTCAGTCTTGTCTCCTCTCTGAAGCCTTCATACACTTGAGAAAATTAATATTTCTTGAGCTCCTGCTAGGAATCTCATACCAGGAACTACGTTTGATGTTTTTACAAATCTTCCCTTGCTTAATCCTCACAAACTATTTTTAAGTAGGTGTTATCCTCACTTTCAAAACATAAATCCAACACTAAGAGCAACTAAAATATTATCCCCAAAGTTTTATGGCTGGCAATTGAAAAATCCGGGATTTAAACCAAGATCTGTGTGCTTTCAAAACTGATTTGTTCTACCATACCATACCACTGCTCATCTTTTTCCTGTGTTTTGTATCAGTACATATGCCTATAATTTTGCTTTTTAGTCATCATTTTATATTGTGTTTTCATTCCTTTATTTGGAAATAATACTTTTCCTACCATAAAAATAACTCCTTGAAAATAGAATTTATTTCTTACTTATCTTGGTCCTCCCAAGACTTGTAGAACATTACCTGACACATAACAGATACTTAATAAAGGTTTACAGAATTGGATTGGAGCCAGTTGAACTGGACAGTGTATTGCTTCAGTTCTCAAAAGTTTGCGTTTCTGGTGATGTCTTGGCCTCTGGATGTCATTTCCCTCTTGCCAGGTGATATGTGACCTCAGTTGTCTTCCCAGTTGCCTATGTCTGGCCTTGTACCAGCTTCCTTCTAAACAATTGCTCATCTTCCCATGAACGTGACTTAGGAACACAGTTATTAGCATCTATAAATTCCTAAAGAACTGTCTTCTATCTCATGTATGTACTGTAATCAATGGAATATACTCAGTCTTTTAGGAATAATTAAAATATTCTGTAGCTCTAATTAAAGTAGTCTGGGTATTTTTAAGAAACCTATATATAAGAACAAGCTGAGTGCTGACATCAAGTTAATTGTGTTATTTTTAGTGGAGCTATCATTGGAGACGGCAGCGTGGCACCCAATGCCTTTTTAAATCCTCGTATCTGGATGTAAAATGTTAAATAACCAGCATCTTGAGCCCTTAAGAGGAAAAGCATTAAAGCATAAATAAATAAAGCTGTTATGAAAACTCAAAAAATTATCTAAATGCAGTTGAATAAGGCGTCATGTAGATATTAATTTGCAAAGCTATGGAGATAAATGCCCTTAACACCTTTTACTGCCAAATACAAACAAACAGGTTGAATCTATTGTCATGTAAGAAGAGGGAGCCAGAGAAAAAAGAAGCTGTTGGCATTTCATTTTTGCCACTATTATAAGTAATTATATCTTGCCCATATTTTATACAATAAGTACAATAAAATCTTTTGGTATTATATTTGATCTGTTTAAATTACAAGCCATTCCGCTTTTTATTAGAAGTCAGAATTTGTCCCCTTCTTTCTAGTCTCTTTCTGTAAATCTTGGCCAAACAGGGAAGACACAGCCCGGGAAGATCACACATTCTAACACTACAGTTCTTTCACTTTTAATGTGAACAATTGTTACTGTTTCTCCTTAATAGCCTCCTTCATCTTAATCCTGATTAAATATTGAATGAGGTTTCTTTTAAATGGGCTGCCCAGACTGGTGACCTCCCCAGATTATGGTACCCATTAGCCACAACTTTTACAGGTTCCTAGAGGAAGTGGACCATTTCTTCTGTAAAATTTAATCAGGAACCTTTACCAAAACCAAACTTTTCTAGTCCCTTACTGTTTGCTATGATCAGTATTGGCAAAATGCATCTCTTGCAAATAATCAAGGTGCAGTGACTTACACAAGGACTTCACCGTGATTGTGGGTAGTCACTAGGGAGTATGGCTCTGGAACATCTGTAAAACTGCGAAGAAAAGGAAGGTCAGAGATTGAATTTATTTGAAAATAATAAAAACTGTTGGCTGGATTTTGTAGGCTGAAGTTCTGGAGTTAATCATTATTCTGCAGAATCCTGAATGATGTTGCTTGTAGCTTTCATACACAGGCACATCCCCATGGGAGTCCTACTAACGGTCTTTTGTCAGGCACTATCAGCAGTATTGAGCCAACCTGAGCACCCTATTATTAATCCTTTTCTCCTAGTGACATGACGGCGATCGATGTCTGAACAAGCTATTGAAACTGTAGCAATCAAGTGGACTCCAGTTAATCCAATGGGATACTTACTCAGAGCCTATGGGAAGGGCAGGGAATTTTTTCTAACTCTGTACTGTTCCCATATCCATATACTTTATATTGCCATAATTTGAGTAAAGGTTGACATTTACTGAGGAAATTTCCTACATTGGAAAGCTGTAAAATACACAGTGGAACCCATACTGATGACTTGAATACATTCATATCACCTTTGCAGCCATCTGCTACCTCTGTAAACTTGTGATCATTATATAAATATTTGTCCCTATATAAATGTAAGGCATGGACATTTAAATGTTTATATAGGAAAGTACCCACCTGGTGATGTTTTTGGATGGACTTAATCCATTAGCAATTACAAAGAATAGCATATAGAACATAAGAGTATCTGATTTACTGTCCAGTTCAGATGGAAGAAAGTCTAAAACCCTAGTGCCACGACATGGCTGTGCATACACATTCCTAGGCCCCATCCCCACAGATTCTGATTTACTTAATCTGGGGTGATGCCCAGGCATCTGCATTTTTAAGTTTCAAGGTGACTGGCTTAGAGCATCGGTTTTCAGGCTATAGTCCAAGGTGTTTTAGGGGCACTAAGTGGGTGTAAGGTGGAGGTAAAATAGGAGAAAATGGGGAAGTCCAGCAAGAAGAGATCTTTTCTTAGTTTTACTAACAAGCACATCAACTTCAGTAATTCAGTTTGTCTCTCTTAGCGTCCTGACTGAATTCCGTTTCTTGACTGTAAAATTTTTATCAGTAATGTGTACCTATATTCCTTTTACATGAATATTTTGAAAAGAATGATTAGGATAGTATAGAGAGAGTAAGGAAGTATAGAGGGTAAAGCCAACTTCTAGTCAGTGTAGGAATCTATTAACATGAGGTCATGGTCAGCCCCCGACTCATGGTGACCCTGAGCACAACAGCATCAGAGCAACATGCACGCAAGCCTCCACCACAGACGGGGTGGCTGCACTTGAGGTGCGTTGGCAGGGAACCGAACCCAGGTCTCCTTCATGGAAAGTGAGAATTCTACCCCTGAACTCTCACTGCTATTGCTCCCGTGTGCTGGAGAGTAGGGGAGCTCTCCAGGGTCTGAAGGATCTTCATGCTGCTGAGCCTAACTCTGCCTGTCAACAGCTTCTGCGCGCTGGTTCTATCTTCCCATTACTCTCTGATTTTGTGGTGCAGCCCTTCAGATATTTAGAGACAGTTATGTCTCAGGGTAAAAATCTCTGATTTCTTAAACTGTTCCTTGATGAACTCATTTTCTGAAATCCTCCCATTTAGATAAAGTATTTGTATAGTACCCTTCCTCAAAGTATGCCAGTTGTTAATTTGCTTTTACTTTCTGCACCTGAGTTTTACTTTTTGTCACTCAGCCCCCTTTATTTAGCATATTTTTTTGTTCAGTATGTACTAATACAACAGCTATTGCAATAAGGCGCATTGCATTATTAGTTGTTTCTGAAATGATGGTATAATTACTGGTCTGAGAGAATGCTTAGTGTGCAAGCTGCTTCTCAAACATGGCTGTACAACAGAATCAGTTAGGGGAGTTTGTTTAAAATGTAAATTTTCAATTCCCAACCACAGTTTCATTCTAGGACCCAGTGAAACTGGTGAAAGACTCTGGGAACTATTTAAAGTGCCCCAGGTGAAGCACATGCAGCTGGTCTAAGGACTAGTTGAAATCCACTGTGCATGCTAACTTGAGAACACTTGGTGTTGTTATGTGCCATCAGTGGGAACCGACTCATAGCGACCTCTCCTTGGGTTTCCGAGGCAGTATCACTACGGAAATAGATTGCCCCATCTTCCTTCCAAGGAGTGTCTGGTGGGTTGAGAACACTAGATGGGTTAAAGAGGCAGGCACAGAGAAACCTGAATCCTGCCTGTACCACGTTAGTGGCATGAGGTTTGTGCAAATTACTTAAATTCCTGAGACTTTCTTTCCCCACCATCTACTTCACAGAGTTGTTGTGAGGATTATATGAGCTATATTATATAAGATAGTTCATCATCGTGAAGGACCATACAATGTCCTTTTTATGCAAGGACCAGTCAGGTTGATATTTTATGCTTCTATTCTATTTTAATGTATGTTTGCCTATTAAATTTTAGGATCTTACTTACAGTTATATATGCTTATTCATTCGTAAAACAAATTTAAGAGATTACTGTTTTCTTGTTTGTATATATGTTTCTGCTTTGTTGTTGTTTCAACAACAAGTAGTCAACCAGCAAATCAAATTTTTGCTGGCTTTTCCCCCTATTCCACAGTTCTGAAAGAATCTACAAAAGAAGACCTTCGAGTTTAACACAAAACAAAGGTTTTTTGATGCCCTAACCTGCCATGGACATGAGGAGGCTCTCATATGGCCAGCAAGCTCTAAAAAACAGGTTATGATAAGAAAATTGTCTGGTTTTTTATTGTTAATTTAATGAATCTTGTTCCTGTAAAAGTTGCAGGGCACATATTCCAGGAAATATGCATCTTTTTTTAGCCATAGAGCAGACAGCCCAGTAGTGGCCATGGCTGGACAAGTATTCCTGACCTGCTTTCTGACCCAAAAGGGCATTGTTGAAAGTGAGAATTTTACAGTTCAAGGGCTGAGCTTGGATGTCCTGCCTTTCCCATGGAGACTGTCAGAAAGGAGGCAAATTTTGTGTGTGCACTTTCCACTAAAAACTGGATAGAGCCCAACACTTGTTTCTCAGACCTCCCCACCCAAGCACAAGATGAGGAATGGTCTTTGGTCATTAGTGCTTGATTTGGAATAGCCCAGAGGTGAGAGTTGGTATTACATTCCATTAATCTAAAGACTAGTGTTTAGGTTAAAACATCTTCCTGGTGTTTTAATTGCAGAGGGTAACATTGGTATTCAACACTGGACAAAATACATAAGAGAATAAGATACAGACCTCACACTGAGGGAACACATGGACAAGAACATAGCTTGGGGTGTAGGGAGGTGCACCAAGAGTAAAGGGGATGCTCAGCCCTCTTTTGGGGGCTGAGCATCAAGTTTTGAACCATGGTGTCTTTCCTTGCCTGCTCCAGCCCTTTCTCCACTTGCCTGTAGAGGGCCCTGGGCCAGGAAACTGCTGGGTTCTATTAGGAATCCCACAACACTAGTAGCCCCCTCATCCCAGATCTGTGCTCCCTAATTCTCCCTGTGGTTTCCCTAAGTGCCTGGAACTTGGCCTTACATCCCAACCAGTAAGCTAAGAGGCTTGCTGATGATAAACTCTGACACTCGTTAGCTGTGTAAACTGGGAAAATTATTTTCTTCGTGTCTATTTCTGCATCTGTAAAACAAAAGAGTGCCTACCTCACACAGTTGTTAGGAGAACTGAATGAGTTGATACATATAAAGTACTTAGAGCAGTGACTAGTGTATAAGTAGAGTCTAATAAAGGCTAGCCAGGCTACTCCCCCAGTTCTAACACAGTACATAGTTCAAGACTTAAATTATGCCTACCTTTGTCTATTGGGTACCCTCTGATAATCTATCATAATTCTGCAGCAGTATCTGAATGATGCTGAATAATGATAAGCAGAAACCAACTTATAGAAGTGTCTATGATTAGCTCTGGCCAGATGTCAGAAAACATTAAGGGCTAGTCAAGTGTCAATGCTTTCTAGAGGAGATTTATTAACACAAAAATGTGCTATATCCTGTTTTTAATATCTCTTTTACTCGTCAATGCTCATGATATATATAGAAACATACTTTGAGATACACAGAGAATTTATAACTCCAGTGTTTTTTTATATATATTAACAAATATTTATATAGTGTTTACTATTTGTCAGGCACAATTTTAAGCACTTTTCAAACAATAACTCATTTTATCCTCATAACAACCTTAAAAAAAAAACTCACTGCTGTCAAGTTGATTTGACTCATAGCGACCCCTCTTTGGGTTTCTGAGGCAGTACCTCTGTGGAAGTAGGTTACTCAATCTTCCTTCCAAGGAGTGGCTGGTGGGTTTGAACCACCAGCCTTCTGGTTAGCAGTCAAATGCCTTAAGCACGAGGCCACCAGAGCTCCCATAACAACCTTATAAGGTATATATTATCTACCTTACAGATGAGAAAACTGAGGCACAGAGACATTGAGTAAGTGGTAAAAGCTAGATTCAGACCAGGTCATCTAGCTTCAAAGTCCGTCCCCTTCACCACCACTCTCTACTAAATGATAAACCTCATTTCTTCCAGTTTCCACAATTTAAAAAAAAAAAAAAGTAAGTTTCTCTTTGAAACTATGTTATTGAGTCACCTGTCACTTGATGTAAATTTCCAAAGTACTAATACTCTGCACACTATGAAATTCTACAATTCTTGTAACAGAGTGAATGCTCAATCAGCATTAAACCAAAAAAACAAACCAAACTCACCACCATTAAGTCATATCTTACTCATAGCGACCCCTCCTTGGATTTCTGAGGCAGTATCACTACAGAAGTAGATTGCCCAACCTTCCTTCCGAGGAGTGGCTGGTGGGTTTGAACCTCTAGCCTTCTGGTTAACAGTCAAATGCCTTAGGCACTATGCCACCAGAGCTCCCCAGCATTAATCAGTGGTATAATAATGCTTAAATTTTAGCTTTCAAAATGTTTTGCAGTCCCTTGCTCTATCTAGATAAAGCTGGGATGGCAGGGGCCCTGGGTAGAAACCAAGAAAGATCCGAGAATCTTAGAACTGGGAAGGAGCCATGCACTCACGTAGTCCAGTCTACCTGTTTTACAGACCAAAATGCAAATAAATCAAATGACTTGCCCATCATTACAGAACCACGTATTACAGTGCTAGGACTTGAGTCCAGGACAAGAATGAATAGGGGAAGATGAGGAAATAGTTCAACTTAATTTTTCCCAAGCCAGGGGTCTTTCCCTTACCCTATGCCCCTTTTCTATCCACAGAAAATGAAGTAAGACTTGAGTGATCATGCAGATCTTAGAGCTCAGAGTAAGGGAAAGTCCATCATCCAAGTTGTTAGGTATGGCTTGAAGAATTAACCTGTGCCAAAATTCATAGCAGGGTCAGTAGCCAAAACTAGAGAGACAAGCTAGGGTCAGGCCAAGAGAGGATGCATTAAAGGTTAAGGCAAGACAGGTAGCTGAAGTCTAGGCAAACAAAAGGTGAAGAGTTAGGAAGGAGTCATTAAAACTGCAATGACCTGCCTACTTCAAACCTCAGAAGCATCTCAGAGATGGTAGAGTATGCACTTTCACCTTAAATATGCATCCTTTCTGAATGATAAACCTCAGACTTAGGGTGCAGAACATACAGAATTTCGCAGAGGTGAAGCAAGTTTAACGTCCACTTTAAGAAAATAGATGAGATTATGGGAAAGATGGGGGAAGGGGAGGAGACCTATGAGATCTGTGCTCAGTAGCTTCTTAGTATCTTAATTTCTCTGCCAGTGAAGACTGGAGGACTGAGTCAATTCAGCTGGGAATTGAACCTGTGGTTCCAGGAAGTCTAGATATTTCAAACCTCATACTTAGTCCATTAAGATATCCCCTCCAAGAACATAATGTAGTTAAAGTAGACTTAAATATCTTTAGTACAGAGAGTGGATTTTATTTCCACTTTGGGAATTTCTGATCCATAGTAGAGAGAGATATAGATAAAACTCACCTTACAGTAGTGCTTATAGAATAATGCGTGTATGTCAACATACACTGTCACTTTTCTGATTTATGTTTAAGAGGGAAAAATATCTTGAGGGAATAATAGATTATGAATACATTTGTTAAATGGGGGCTTCATACATAACCTCTTTCTCTTTTTCTTCCTAAAGACCCACTCTTGCTTCTGTCCATAGAATAGAATAGGTTATGGTTATGCAGAGATTCTGAAGAGAGACCAAAGATTTCACATATCTATCAGGTGGATCAGTTTACCTGGGTGGATAGCAGGGGGACATCCTGTACCATTCCAGGCTGTCAGCCACAGAGCATGTTTACTAATAAGCGTAGCCATTAAGTTGGGTCAGTGATGGATGGTCTGTGTTCCCCTGGCCTGGCCTGGCATGTGCTGTGATACTCACTGACCAGCAGCAGCTGTGGTACTAGCTCCCTTGTTAAGGGTCTCGCCGAGTGACATCAGCTATACATCACCCTGGCTGATACCTTTGATTATTTGGACAGCTCCTGGCATGATGAATGGTTGGGATTGATCTGTCTCTTCTCGCACGTCCTGGTCAGTGTTCTTTACCCATCTCTCCCAACTCTTCATTCTTAAGTTGAGGGTCCTTGTTACTGGTCTCTCAGGTACCTTCTACTCTTTTCAATTTAAAGAACCTGTATGTTTCAATGTTCTTAATGAGATATTGGGATGAGCATGAAGATAAATAAGTGTATCGTAGTTAGAACAGACAGGCAAGGGAAACAGCAGTCACTGTCTTACAGCCAGAAAAACAGAGAGAAAAAGCTTTTTTCCATGGGCATCAAGGGGGTTCTGCAGCTGTCATTACTGAGGTCATGGACCTTCCACATATTCCATGTGGTACAAATTAAATTTGAATGCTGTGGGTAACCTGAACAGTGCTTTCTGTTTATAAGATGCTTTTCTTCCAAGGAGTACAAAGCATTTCTTGCACAGTATCTTGAGCATCGTCATATTTCTATAAGGGAAGTTTTATCATCTTGATTTTAAAGGGGGGGACAAAAGCACCAACAGGCTATATACCTGAATCTACTTGGTAAATAAATGTGAAGGAAAATCAATAACAGGACCTAAAATCTCTGACTCCCTGCTATATTCAATCCTTTAATTCATTGGCCTATAAAATATTTATTAAGCACCTACTATGTGTAACGAGAGTTAAGAACACAGAGAGCCTCAGTGTAACAGCCATTAACTCATTCAATCCCATTTAACTCTAAGTTAATACTGGTGGAGGAAAAAGTATATTGAAATACACTATTTTACTTTAGACAATTTTCATTTATTACAGATACAAGTACTAATACAAGTGCAGATGTGAGTACCAACCAAAAGCCATAGTAGATTGTCCTTCCCTGTTAAATTACTGTGTGGTGAATTAAAGTTCCATATATTTTCCCTAAGTTTGTTGAAATTTTATAGACTCAAATATGGCTATATAAAATTAGTGATTCTCTAAGCATGAGAGAAAGAAGGGCTGCTCAGGCACAGGGAGACAGCTCAGGGGGTAGGAGTTCATGGAGAGATGGACACAGGGAAAAGGTAACTATCAGGAGGAAGTGGGAGGAGAGATGTTGCATTGTGCTAAATTGTGGTCAATGTCATGAGACAAAGTGTTTGTGAACTGCTGTATGGAAAGTGTATTTGCGCTGTAAATTTTCACCCGAATCACAATTATGTGTATATATATATATATTTAAAACTAGTGATTCTCAGATATGTTTTAGTATACTTGGCTTTTCCTCATTAAGTATAAAATATAAATACAAGTTTAATCTCTTTATATAAACAATACTACTATCATAAAATATGGACATATTATATGTGTACAGCATAAACTTTCAACCAAGAGTAGACTCATTCCTCTCCCCACCCCAAAAAAACCCACTAACCTAAATAATATACATGATCAGTGGTCTCCAAAATTGCACACTTGTATGTTTGTTTACTAGTTCTTTTTTGACCACCTGTAGAAAAGTGGTCAGATAACCCAAAGTATAAGAAAAATTTTATGGGAGAAAATTTAAATTTCATAACCTTTCCTGTCCATTAACTAGGTACAGATATTCCACATTGTTCCAGAAAGAACCTAAAACAACTACTAATTTATTTATTAAGAATTACTATTCTGTCTGAAAAATGTAATAACTCAATAAATAGAAAACTAGTTGTAAATCAACTAGAAAAATGTTGGCCTGTCTTGTGTCCACACTGAAAATTTCCAATGACTGCATATAACTGAAAGAAATTGGAACCTCTTAGCTTGACCTTTGAAGTATGCCATAGTCCTTCCTAAGCTCATAGAATAAAAATTCTAAGCTTATTTCCTAAAACACATGCATAACCACACACTCAACAAGAGTTCTAGGCTCAAACAGGTTTTCTCCCTGTTGGCCAAGAACATGCCATGCTCAGCATGGGCTTCAGGCCCCCGTGTATGCTATTTCCCCTTTCTAGAAAGCTTATCCTGCTTCTCTCCCTCTACCATAGTCTGTAAGCACTGCCTTCTCTGAATTTTTAGGCATTCATTTTGGCACGTATTCATACACTGTCTTACCTTATCAATGAACCATTGAGAGCATTCATCTTACCATGTCTAGTAAGCTCTCAGAGGACTAGATCTTCGTTTCAGTACCTGGCCCAGGGCTTGTACTCGTAGAACGTGTCAATAACGTTTCACGTGAATGAGAATAACTCCAAACAAACTATTAACCATGGGTCACTATGAGCTCATAAAAACTTGCTAAATTGGCCTTTCACTACTATTTGCAAATATATGTGATAGCTCTGGTAGACGTGATTTGTAGAAATGTGCGGTTTTTTTCTTAGACTGACTTCCAGGTTCTCTGGCTGAGTTTGTATAGATGTATATGCACATAGGACATTTGCCCCATGATTTCGTTCTCTGCAGCTCATAGATTGCATGCCAAAGGACACTGCAGTATACTGTGCAGTACATAATTGCAGCAAATAATGTGGAATTTTAGTAGTAATTGGGAGAATATACAGAATATAAAGGATTAGTCATCTAATTCGGAGAACTGCTTTGTTGCTTGTAACTGAGCTCTGGTGCCTCAGTTGTGCCAGAAAGCCACTCCAGAGAAGTTAGAAACATGAAACTGGAAGGACCTTATTTCTACATGACTGTTTTTCTCTTACATAATCTGTATGAAGCATAAATATACTTCTGGTTTTTCAGACTTTAGTTGCTCTAACTCATTTTCATTTTCCAAACAAGAATCAGCAGTTTTTAGGATGCCAAAAACACACAGGGGTTGAGCTAAAAACCTGGTAACACTCTGAAGAGCTAGACTTCAAACCTTATAGCTTTCAAGAGAACATTTTATGAAACACTGAAAATATTCTTCTATATGCATCTCGTATTTTATCTAAGTATATATTTTTTAATAATATTTTATTGTGTTTAAGGTGAAAGTTAACACAGCAAATTAGGTTCCCATTTAACAATTTCTACACAAATTAGTCAGTGATGTTGGTTACGTTTTTTGCAATGTGTCATCTTTCTCACTCATCCTGTTCTGGTTGTACCATTTCCATTACTCTGGTTTCTGTGCCTCTCACCTTCTTTGGTTGTTGTTCGGTATCATCGAGTCAGCTCTCACTCATTGACCCCTGTGTACAACAAAATGAACCACTGTCTGGTCCTGTGCCGTCCTCACAATCTTTACTATGCTTGAGCCCATTGTTGGCAGCCACTGTGTCGATCCAGCTCATTAGGGGTCTCCCCCTTTTTCACTGACCTTCTACTTTACTTAGCATGATATTCTTCTCCAGGGACTGGTCCCTTCTGACAACATGACCAAAGTACATAAGATGAAGTCTGGCCATTCTCACTTTCTCATCTTTGCCTTAGAGTAATTTTTGACCATTTGGTCTTATATAGATGATTTCTTAAAGGAGCTCATTACTCACAAGTGATATTCTTTATTTTATGAGCCAATCTGTTACTTAGCTAAAAGGTGACCTCAAGGAATAATTTCAGCTTAAGGTTTAAAGAGTATCTCGGGGTGATAGTCTTGGGGAGCCCTCTAGTCTCAGCCAGTCCAGTAAGTCTGAATTTTTTAAGAATTTGAGTTCTGTTACACACTTGTTCCCAGTTCTGTCAGGCTCCACATATTGTGGCCCTAATCAGAATGGTCAGTAGTGATACAACTAATAGACACCACCGTATACTGGCCCCAGGACAGAGGAAGCTATGATAGATAAGTGTATTTTTCAGTTACACACACACACACACACACACAAAGCCAAAGTTTTTCAGTTACCTCTCTTGAGTATAATTTTTTTTAGGGGCAGAAAGAATGTAGGAACATGAAGAAAGCATGGTCAATGGGAAGAAAACTTACAGAAAATTCTAAATAATAGCTAAAATAATATGGATTTGCTTAAGCTTGAGAAACCCTTTTTATATGTTTTCTAAGGACCAAGCTTTTACCTTTTACCTCATCTTAGCTCCTAAGAGCCCTTTTGTGATGACCTCTACTTCTCAAAGCCCATGGCAATTGTAGCAACTTAATTCCTATGCCATTGTTGAGAGTTCCCGGCTACCATTTCAGCGGACATTTCTGGCGACATCAATGTTACAGTTAACTGAGTTTATTATAATAATATTTCTTTATATTTGAATATCATATTTCATCACAGACTCACTACAGTTTATGAGATGTTAACCAACCGGGCTTCTTCCTCCGTCATCATGAAGAGCAGGCAACAGAGACTTATAAAGAGGGAAACTGAATTAGGGATGTTTCTCTGATAATAAGTTAGTTTAGGATAAAAGCCCTAATATTTGCAATGCTCTCTGTAAGTAATATTAACAATAAGATGATGGAGCTAGTATTTTTGAATACTTACTCTTGTCAGGCATTGTGCTATGTAAGGTCTATGAGAAGTGGATTTTCCCCCCAACCACCATTCTGTTTAACTGAAGAACAGAGAGGAGAGAGATCTCAAGGGATCTTATGGATCTGTACACTTGCCAGATGGTTTTCTTTCTCTTCATAAAGATAGTCAGCACAGTTATTTAACTTCCAGGTATTTTTTTACCTGGTGGCCCAGAAATTCCTTCTAATGTCCAGCTGAAATTGTACCTGGTTTAATTTGAACCAATTTATTTTTATTTGTTACTATTTCATTGCCATATAGAGCTCTCTATATTTTTTTCTTTTTTCCAAAGTGAACACACTCATATAACCCTCACCCAGATCAAGATACAAAACATTACACCACCTGGAAGCTTCTCTCCATAGCACCTCCCAATTACTTCTCCAAACCAAACTCACTACCCTCAAGTTGATTTGACTCATAGCGACCCCTCCTTGGGTTTCCGAGGCATGTTTCTATGGAGGTAGATTGCCCACCCTTCCTTCTGAGGAGTAGCTGGTGAGTTTGAACTACCAGCCTTCTAGTTAGCAGTCAAATGCCTTAGGCACTATGCCACCAGAGCTCCCCCTATTCTGACTTCCAGCACCACAGATTAATTTCACCTATATTTGAACTTCATATGAGCAAAATCATAAAATGTCTACTTTTTTTGTATCTGTACTCTTTCACCCAGCATTGTATTTGTGAGAATCATCCATGTTTTGCATGTAGTAGTAGTTCCTTTGTACTCATTACTATATAATATTTCATTGTCTAAATATAGTTTATTTATAATTTAAAAAATTGTCTATTCATTTTATTATAAGTAGACCTTTGGGTTGCTCCTAGTTTGGGGCTATTACAGATAATGCTTCTATGAACACTCTTGTGCTTGTCTTTTGGTGCACATTATGTTGCCATTTCTTTTGAATATATAACTGGGAAAGGAATTGCTGGGACAGAGGGTATGTGCGTTCTCAGCTTTAGCAGAGTTTGTCAGTGTTCCACAGGGTTTGTACCATTTTACACTTCCACCAATAGTATGTGAAGAGTCCATTTGCTCCATATCTTCATTGACACTTGGTATTGTCAGTTTTTCTTGATTTTAGCAGTTCTGCGGGTGATTGTAATAGTTTCTTCAAGTGAAATAAACCAGCTGCCTGGATGGATTAGGTCTCTGAGAGCATCTTTTTTTTTTCTCCTGTTGTTGTGCAATTGCCAAGGGATCACAGGAACATCCACTCTGTGAGGAAGAAAGTAGTATCCATAACCCTCATTTGCATGACTTTGAACTGTTATCTGTGGCTTCTGGAGGTTCTTGCCAGAGCAGACTGGGAGCACCGTGTGCGTCCAGATAACCTTTCCTTGTTCGTTAAGGACCCACTTAGCTCTCTGTAGGGCTGCAGCAGACAGCCTAGAAAAGCAGGTCATGACTTTATGACTGTGTAATGCTAATCTCATCAATAATAATTCAAATAGAAAAGGCAATTTGAATAACTGGGTTACGACACCAACCCCGAAAAGTACAGGAAGTTAGGTTAAAGACTGCGTAGTTGGTTTTGTAACATAAATGTGACTGACATGACTCCCTTCTC
>NW_006921672.1:6156460-6162977 GCF_000298275.1 Orycteropus afer afer
ATGGCTGGGTCAAATGGTATTTGTATTTCCAACTTTTGAAGGAATCGCCATACTGCTTTCCACAATGGTTGTACCATTTTACAGTCCCACCAGCAGAATATATATTCACACAGAGTTTTAAATTGGATGCTGAAATCTAGAAAGGAGGGGTAATTGTCTTGAAGTGTTTTGAAAATACTAACAAATGGTCATATCAGAAGCAGTTAGGAAGAATTGGTATTGTACTTGATGTTGGACACATACAAGTTTCAAAAAGGTTTGTGAATGATAACTCCTCCTCTTTTGTCAGCAAGAAATTCAAAGACCCACATCCTTGTCAATGTGAAACCAATAGTGTAGCTTTCTTTAAAATGAAGTGTCAAACTCCACATACTTCCCACTTTGGTTTAGTTTAGCTTCTTAACAATGGAACAAAATTTTCAATGAATACAAAGGTACAAAGTGAGGGGACTCTTCTCTTGAAAATCTGTGTGTTTTACATACACACAAAAAAAAATGGAAATGAGAGACTATTAAACATATGCTATTAGATAAATACTAACAGGAAATTAGAAAATTGTATTTTTTCCCCAAAAGGTTATGTTTTCTTTCTTAATCTGCTTTCCTCTCATTTCCCATCATAAAATATGTGTTTTGTGTACATTCCTCTGTACTTTGTGCTCAGGTTTCACATGACCATCCCCATTGAGGTGTTTTTTAATCTGTAACTCCCAAAACATTGGATGATTATGGAAACAAGGTGCAGTATTTCAAGCATCATGCCACAATAAAAGTAACAGGATAATGATTTTCTTTCTCAGTTCAGGTATCAGAGGCCCAAGTATTGATTGCCAGTTTCTTTTGCCTCATGTCCTCTGATGAAACTACACTTTTGACACAGAGTCACCATAAAATGTGCCCTTTCCAGTATGAGATCTCTGTAAATGTCATTCACACAGTCATTGTTTTCTAATTCTCCATGTTTTCATCAGAGAAGCACAGCAGCCCTTTACTGCAAGCAATATTTAGATTTAGAATTCACTGGAATAAACAACTTCCATTATTTTTCTAAGGACAGTCAAATTCTAAAAATAGGACTCCTTTTCTGTAGTGACAATGAAATTGCTATTATTAGAATTGACTAAATGATGAAAGACTTAGATTCTAATTGGAGGTTTCATGAAATGTTGTTGGGAATATTAATGTTTGTTTGGCAGGCAAAGAAGGATTGTAAAATCAGTGTGAATGTTAGCATTTATGGATGAGAAAGGTTGGTGGTAGCATGAGCTGAAGCCAGACTGGGGACTTGGAGGTAATGGCTGATTCCCTGACCCACCTCTGCCAGCAAGTCTTCCCTTGACCTATAGCACTGTTGCTGTCTCAGCTCCAGGTGTCTGATTCGGACTGCCAGCAAATGATTTGTAATTTTGTTTAAGGATAAATATTGGTGGTAGCCTAGCTTGAGGCCATCAAACTCATTTTATGTGTGCCCTACACCAAATTTGATCCCAGAGGTGGCAAGCTGGTGTATTAGTACAATGTGACACTTGCTTCCTTCCTCCTCCTCTGTGAAATCAGTTTATCTAAAAATATCTCATACAAAAGACCTACAAAAACAAGCCATACACAAAAAAATCCTTGATGCCTTAATATCCTAATGCCTTGATAAATGTAATCAGTGCACCTATGGCTTTTCAAGATGCTTCTGTGTTATGACCCTCTGTTTCACATAATGTAGCGTTTTTATTTATTTCCAATAGCTTTCCAATCAGTCAGCACTGGCGTCCTTTTTCTAACCTCAGCTCATGGTCTAATAATCAGTTTGAGTGCCTTTATTGGCCTCAAAGGTAGTTTGAGCTGTTAGAATCTTTCTTTAACAAGTTTCCCTTTGATAAGAGATATTTCAGTGAGCTCCATCTCTCTCTTACCTTTGCCTAACCTTTTCTAGACAGACACAAAATCATGGGTGAGACAGATCTAGTAACATCTTCTAACTTGACAATAAAACTCATTTAGGTATAGCAAACTTCTGAAAATTCTTAGTCCTATTGGGTCAGAAGAGAAACCTACACTGATAACTGCACTCTGTTGCATTTTATGAAAGATTAAAATGGCCCAGTATTATGAGGTAACATTCTTCCTACTGCTAATTGGTTTACTTATGGATGGGATATAAGAAAGAGGATCGATACTTTCTTTGTGTTTTCCATTTTGCTTATGTGTGTTTCACTCTCTACCTCTCTGACCCAATTTATGTCCCAGAGGAATGAGGCTGACCAGTGCACTTTTTGTCTCACACTACTGCAGCTCTTCCCATCTTGAGAGCTGTCAACTAGAGATCTGTGTAGAAACTCCTCTTCTGTTTGTCCCTGAACCATCCTCTCTGGGAGGCAGAGTCACCTGAGAGGGCAGATCTTACTCACGTTTCCTTTTGCTCCTTACTTGCTTTTTTCTGATTGTCCCTAGAAGGTAACTGATTTACGTGGTCTGAAAATGGTTTGAAAAGACGATATAAAAACAGAAATGAGATAAATGTGAAAAAGTCAATACCACACACCCTTCTCAAACTTGGCAAAAACATTTAATTTTCAGGCAAAGAAATAAAAATGTGATTAGATATAGGCTACATGAAGTATATTTTAGGAACCCCAGCCCTTCCTTTTTATTCCCCCCAACCACTCTCAACATATGAAATGTTTAAAATGGATTTCTGCTTATTATATTAGAATTTTCAAGATTAAATTTCTTAGAAAGTTTTTAATGTAATATATGTAATGTTTGTCGATTAAAGTAAATATATATTAAAGAATGTCTGACAAAAGGCCAAATTCTCTAAAGAGTAATAGTGATATTGGATACTGTGCAAAATCCACCTAGGATGCACATTTCTTAAAGCTTAACCAGAACCTATATGTCTATCAGCAGATGAATGGATTAACAAAGTGTGGTATATACATACAATGGAGTATTAGTCAGTCATAAAGAAAAATATAGTGGCTGGGTGGCAGTTAAGTGTTCAACTACTAGCTGAAAGGTGGGTGGTTTGAAGCCACCTAAGCACCTCAGAAGACAGTCCTGGCAATCTCTTTCTGAAAGGTCACAGCCTTGAAAACCCTGTGAACCAGTTTTAGTCTGTACCATACGGTCACCATGAGTCAGGATTAACTCCACAGCAACTAACAACAATAAAGAAAAATAAAGTCTGGACACATGCTACGACATAGATGTAACTTGAAAATGTTATACTGAGTGAAATAAGTCAGTCACAAAAGGATGAATATTATATGAGCTCATTTATATGAAATCTCTAGAATCTGGCAAACATACAGAGACTAAATTTATTAGTGGTTACCAGGGACAGAAGAGCTCTGGTAGCGTAGTGGCTAAGGCACTTGACTGATAACCAGAAGGCTGGCGGTTCAAACCCACCAGCCACTCCTTGGAAGGAAGATGGGGCAATCTGCCTCAGAAGGAAGATGGTGATACTGCCTCGGAAACCCAAGGAGGGGCCGCTATGAGCCAGGGCCGACTCGACGGGACATAACAACAACAACAAACAACAGGGACAGAAGAGAAGGGGAAAGGCAAAATCATTGTTTAGGGGTCACTGAGTGTTAAGGGTGGTAGAAAAATTTGGAAACAGATAGTAGCGAATTAATGTCATTGGATAGTACATGTAGAAAATGCTGAAATGGGGGAAGAAAAAAAAACTGGAAATTAGTCAAGTGTTACTTCTGTTTTGTAAGCAAGGAAGAGAAGTAGTGACTTTACTGTTATCCCACAGTGTATATCAATGGAATATTGTCAATCTGGGACCTAAGTTGTAAGCTACTTGGTATTTTTTCCATAATGTTGTACTGCTTCCGATAAGTCAAATGAAATCAAGTTGTTACCGGCACCATTTCTTCAGAGTACCAAAGATGGAACTGATTCCTTTTTGAGAAATGTCAAGAGTTATCCAACCATTGAGAGGTTGCCAGAATTCATACTGCCAAGAGAAACATGTGCCTGACGTGTTGCTCAGCTCCCTTCTACAGGTTTCCTCTCTGTGGTATGAACCCAGCAGCTGAAAATGAGCCCATTCAGAAAGGAAGGCATCCTGAGTCCTTGTGGCCAGAGATGGAATAGATAGACAATATGCTGAACCAGTGTTTCAGTAAGGAGAAACGGACCTGGCCATGGAGGGCCTCAGGGAGGGTCATAGTTGCACCCAGAGAAATGAGCTTGCTCTCTTGATACTTACTGTCCACAAGAAGAGGAGGAGGGCAATTTCAGATCAGATCTAGGGAAAGCCGGTAGGCTGGGGGCTGCCTCTGTGTAAACGCTGGTCTCATACTGCTTCCCTGTGGAGAATTCTCAGAACTGCAGCTTCCCTCTGGGCCCCTGCCTATCACGCCTGCCGGGGTGCTCTCCAACCTGGATTTGGATCATAGGAAAGCTTAGGGAGATTTCTGCTGTTAAGAGCCAAAACAGATAATGGCCATGTCCTGAGTCCAGAGGCACATCCAACTGCAAGCTGATCTAACAGGACTGCATCCTCACCCTTCCTCTTTTATGTCAATAAATAAATAAGCCCCAAAGCCTCTGTCTGTCCAATGGCGTCCCTTTGGCACTGCTTTCACCCAGTTCTGGCTTGCACTTTTAGAAATTCCCAATAAATTGGTAAAATTCCTTACTATGTCTTGGATTTTTTTTTTTTTTTCCACAAAAAAAATCACAGTGCTCTGTTCAACATGGAGGTTCCTGCATTCTTCTTTCTGTACTATAATTGTCAGAAGAGCATCCTGCTTATACCTCATACCCACCCAAGGGTATTTTAGACACAGGCATTAACAAGGGTGCTCCTAACCCCCAGCCACCCTTCTTTGTAAAGCACTGGGACAATAAAACACTTTTTTTTGTATAGATGTATAGCTGAGTATTTCATTATGATATAAAAACAGCTTTATAGGGACATAATAGTTAATACGGTTGTTCCGTTTCCCCTATTTCTTTACAGTTTAGGAGTGGGAGGGGAGCCCAAGTTCTCTGAATTAAGAAACCATTCAGAAGCTAATGGAAAGCTATAATGTTTAAAGTTTGATATTTTTTTTTAGAGGAGTTGAGTAAAAGGACAATAAATCCTTTGGGCTGGTTGGAGATATTTTCCTGGGAATATTTGGAATCAGACAGTATAAAGGAAGTTGACGGTATAATTCACATTCCACAGAAAACCCGTGACCCTTTCTCTTCCTCTCCTTTCTACCTCCGTTGAAGCCTCCAGGGTGAAAGCTGTAAGTTGAAGAGGACAAGCCATCAACAGAGGGTAACTTATGATGAGAAATGAAAATATTTGGATTAGCTATAATACCAAGCCAGTGATATTTACAAATTATTAAACTGCCATCCTCACATCAAACGCTTTTTCTTTTGTGAAATGCTAAGCTGTACTTTCGGTTTGTTTCAAACTGTCAGGGCTGTTATTTGATGTTCCTCTTTGTTTGTTTATCTTAATTAATATGTTGAATCAATCATTTTTACTTTCTCTCGCCAAGGGCAGCAGGTGCTCAGGCTGGGAGGACGACTGGCCACCCCTGAGTGCCATGCAGGTGCTGAGCTGCATTTGTTTGTAGAGGGATAAAAAACACATTTGTTCTCCAGGATGTGTAGACAGACTGACAGATTTTTGATGAGGAAGAGAAAAAGTCTTTCTATAGTGAGAAAAGATATTTTTATTTAGAACAAGAAAACCGAAAAAAACCTCACTGCCACCAAGTTGATTTGACTCATGGTGACCCCTCCTTGGGTTTCCGAAGCTGGATGTCTATGGAAGTAGTTTGTCCAATCTTCTTTCTGAGGAGTGGCTGGTGGGTTTGAACCGCCAACCTTCTGGTTAACAGTCAAATGCCTTAGGCATTATGCCACTAGAGCTCCCAGAAAAGTAAGAGTGATGGCAAATTGTATTCCTGTTTTTGAGTTTATTTTCCTCAACAGTGTATTGTTGAGGTTCCCACCTGGGAGTGGGAAACTGAAATGAGGTTGGAAATAGGAGACAGAATGTGTTGTCCTGGATCAAGCATGAACAGAAAATGAAGAACCCTGAACTCTGTCCTAGGAATATGGCAGTTACTCTTGCCACTCTAGCTTTCTTCTCCATTCTGGATGTCAGTTCCATCTCCAAGCTTGTAGTCATTCTCCTGGAAGTAGAATGGCTTATTTCTTGGAGAGACATTTTCATACACAAATTGCTTTGTGCTTCTTTTTGTGTAGAGCTATTCCTGACCTATCAGCTCTGTGTAAGGACCTTTGCAGTGTTATCTCAACAGTACAACTTAATTCTGCTGAAACAACCACTCTTTCCTGCTCAGTCCCCTTTGTGAGAAGCTTTCTTTCAGAACAGCTACAGGAGAAATCAACTGGATGTGAATTTTCCTCTGCAAATACATTGGCCTATCTAGGGATAAAGCCTGGGAGCTTGGCCTCTGTTCTGGTTACCTAGTGCTGCTCTGACAAGAAATTGCCACAGATGGGATGGCCTTAACAAATAGGAGTTTATTCT
>NW_006921672.1:6163391-6164946 GCF_000298275.1 Orycteropus afer afer
AAGTACCACCAGCTGCCCAGCCACTCAACCAGGCCCAGCCACTCAACCAGGCCCAGCCAAGTTGACACACAGACATAACTACCACAGCCTTATTAGCACCAAGTCCTAACTAACTAAGCTAACTCTCCTCCATACAATTCAATCAGCTGGAAAATGAGAAACAAAAAGAATGGAAAGAAGTCTGTTGGATAACTTAGATCAGAAGTGAAATGAAGCAATACTTTACTTTTAAAACCATCAATAAAGCAATCCAAACACAACCATAGAGTTAAAGAAATTTCTTGTATTTTAGGTCACATGCTTCTAGAATAGCACTGTTCTGGTTGTACTCTGAAATACATCTTTCATCAACTGGAAAATTCTGGCATTATCTGTAACACTTATGCCCTTGGAGCCCTAGAATAAGGGGAAAGTACACTTTTTCATTGGTCTGAATCTCTTTTTAAGCATTTCTAGGAAAAATCTATAAGTGAAATTAGTATTAACACTTTTCCTAGTTTGCATTGTGAACACTAGCAACTGGTGCACAAGTCCATGGCCTACCATGTTCTGCTTCTGACAGTATTACAGAAATTAACTCCAAGGACTTAGGCAAGAAAGTCTACATTCCATTCTTTCATTAGGCTAGAGGTAGATTTTTGAATCACACAATTCCAAGGGGAAAACATAAGCTTTCAAAAGACAAACCAAGCACTTCATTCATTTGAGGCCTGTGTTATGACTCTTGGACTACAGATAACTGCTTTCAACAAATTCTCACTCTTCATTAGTGGAAAACACTTTCCTCTAATCACCATGAATCACTCAACACCTGGAATTAAGTAGTCTTCTCTTACCACACTCATTTGCTTCCTTTCCAGTGGGATATTCTAGGTTCTGAAAGTAACTGCCAATCCTGGATTAGCTGTGTGCACAATTCCTGATGTGGCCGAGACTGCTAGCTGACCCCCAATATCCATTTTCTTCTTGTGCATTTTTAGATGAGCTCCCGGCTGCCCAGAGCGTCTCCCTGTGTCCCTGACAACTAGATCTGACCATGTGCCTTAAGTTCTGACTAGTAGAATGTAGGAGAAGGGATGTGAACAACTTCTAGTGCTATACACACAAGTGTCTTGAAGCGGGTAAGAGAGGACAGTGCTCTCTCTTCCTTGCCTCTTTCCTCCAGCCAGCTGGCTAGAGCTAGATCAAGCTTGAACCATGAGAATAAATTACATGCTAAAGACAATGGAGACAAGATAGAAGGAGCCCAGGACCCAATGACATAGAATGCCACACTAACCCCAAGCTGCCTCCCTCCAGTCTTTTTTTTTTTTTTTTTTTGTGATTTGGGTGAAAATTTACAGAGCAAGTTCATTTTCCATACAGAAGTTCATACACTTTGTCTCATGACATTGACTACAATCTCCCATGGTGCAATAGCTCTCTTCCCACTTCCCACTTCTTCCCCATAGTTACCTCTTCCCTGTGTCTTCCCTCTCATGCACTCCTGCCACCCCCCACCCCCAGCTGTCTCCTGTGCATACACAGCCCTTCTATTCTCTCTCTCCAAGGAGTG
>NW_006921672.1:6165081-6178628 GCF_000298275.1 Orycteropus afer afer
TCTTTTTTTTTTTTTTTTATGACTTTGAGTTTTGTTCCACATTGTTCTCCCACTCTATCCAGGATCTCCTACAGAGATCCCCCTCCGAGTGGTTGACAGCGGTAGCTAGTCATCATCTAGTTCTTCTGGTCTCATAGTCATATAGGTTGAGAATCACATGGTGTACCAGTCACTTGGTCTAATTGTTTCCACGCGTCTTTGGTTTTCTTGATTCTTCTTTGCTCTGGACGAGGAGAGACCCATCATTGCATCTAGATGGCTCCTTGCAAGCTTTTAAGATCCCAGTCATTACTCGCCAAAGTAGGATGTGGAACAATGTGTTTGTGTAGTATGTTATGCCAATTGAGTTTGATGTCCCCTGCAACCGTGGTCCCGTCCCTCCAGTCTTTTTTATATGAGAGAAATTATCTTGTGTCTTATTAAAGCCTCTGTGGTTTGGAGTTTTCTGTCACACCGGCAGAACTAATTCTAACTGATACACCTGGCAAGGACTCCCTTTGGGGGATAACCCAAGGATAAACTGAGTAGCATTAAGACTTAGGGGAAAACTGTAAAGAATAGGATGGAAAAAGACACTGTAGTAATGAAATGAGTATGAGTAGCTTCTTCAACCATTTAAAAGAATGGAACAAACCAGAGTTACATGAGCATAGATAATAATTTCCTTAGCGTTTCTTAAATAGCATTACGGAGAAGTCCTAACTTTCGTAGAGTAATATTGTTCCTTCAAGTCTTGGTAATAATAGTCCTGGGTAGTTTGTCAAAATTGTGGTGTGGACAGTTTTTCTTGGTTCTTCCCCAGCTCTCGTTTGGTTACTTTGTTTTGTATGGCACTCCTCCTCCCCCTTACCACCTGTTCTGGTACTCAGTGCTTAGAAGCCCCATTTGGGCCCATCCCCCCAAGGCCTACTATCAGCATCTCTGCTAGCAAGACACCCAGTTGACAAGGATCTAATATACACATTCACTCCAAGACTGTGGTTCTCAGCCCTGGGCTGAGCATCATGTGAAAATAAATATGCCTTAGCCCCATTCACAAATGATTCTGAATTAGCATATCTAGAGTTCATTCAGTCAAGGTTTCTTCATTTTAAAAATGTTAACAGGTTGATTCTGATTACCACCATAGTCACAAAGCACGGTGCTAAGGTATTAATGATGGATAATGGCTCAGTGTAGTCTTGCCAACCACGCACACCTCATGGGTAAGAGTCAATGCTAGTCATACTTGCACCAGTTATCTCTGCTCATTAGTCTACTACATGATACAAATGGCTGCACCTTGTCCTTGGGAGAGCTGGAACTCCATGCCTCCCTCTTCCAATGATCTGTGATGTACCAGTTTGTTACCACACTGTGGTTGAGAATGCTTCACTTAAGGTATTACCTCTCTCAGAGGCATTTGTATTTCAACAGGGAATAATGCTGTAATCTAAAGGAATGAGCTCCTAATGGTGGGATTTCAGGAATTAAGGAAGTCAATTGAAAAGGTATTTTGGAAGAGGGACCCTTTTCTAGTTCCCTTAAATGCATACTATTTAAAACAGTACCAATTCTAGTTACAAAAGAACACTGGGTCTGTTTCAGAAGATTAGGCTTCTGGACGTGGGGGGAAGAACGTTATTTTTCCTTCTTCTTCTTCTTTTTCTTTTTTTTTTTTTTTTTCTGTCTGCTATTTGGAATTTTCTTCAGCCCTCACTCTTTCCTTTGGCTTCTAGAAAAGCCATGTCATTATCCCTTATTCCACCGTATTTAAATGGCTAGATGGCTCGTGTTAAAAGAGCACATTACACTATTTTGAATAATCTTTTCTTACCTAGAATATGACGCTAGAACACAGAGAAGAAGGTCATGTAGAGATCAGTCCTCTGTTAGAGTATGGGCACAGCCAAGCTAGTCAATATTTTCATATGTCTGGCCAACTTTTAGAAACCTGGAGTAATTAAGATTCTACAATGTCTTTAATAACCCTTAGTATTTCATTGGCTTTTTTCTCAACTCTAAGCTGTTTCCCTTCTTTCAGCATCTCTAAATACTTACCTGTAGGGCTATTATAAAAATCAAATAAGAGATTTGGTGCACATGAACTGTTGAATGTAAAACAAATTTTGCACTATAAATCTGCACCCACAGCACAATAAAAAGAGAGAGAGTTTTGAAATTGCTCTAAAAATTGTTAAGCTCTATATAAATGTAATGTTTTTACAGTAGGGAATATATTCTTTGTGTAGCAAACATTTGATGGACAAAAAAGGAAAAAAGAGAGATTAGTAATGCTAAAGATTGACACTTGTCCATTTCGTAACTGAGAGACTTGAGCAAGTCATTTTGATTTTTCCATCAAGAGAAAAATGGTGATAATTATTCATATTATAGAGGCAGCATGAGGATTAGTGAATCAAGGCCTGTTAGTAGATTTAAAAGTCCACAGATAAAAAATATTGCCAAAAAAAAAATCTGGAAAGGAGGTTCAGACGCATGCCCAAGACCACAATGAAGCACTAGAAATGGAACCCAGGCATTGGGCAGTCTGCCCCTCTATTCTAATTATCAGCATACTTCCACCACTAAAGAGGTAAAAGGAAGAGCCATTACAAAAACACATTGAATTGTCCATAAATATTTTTTAAGCAATAGTAGATTTATTGCCTGGAAATAAAGATTTGTTAAGAGAGTACTCTCCTATCTTCGTTGGTGTGAACTGTTCTCTGGAACAAGCAGAGACGTAATTGAAATAGAAACAGATACAATGAGCTACATGTGCCCTCCATTAATTGTTTATTTTCTTTCCAAAGTGGCAAGAAGTTGTTGGGAGTTTCATACTTCATTTTATATACAAATTGAAGTCCTGGGGGAGAGTATCTTTCATGTGAACAGCTCTCTCAGTTACAGCAGAAAACTGAGAAACAATAAAACCCTCAGGGACATCATTTAATATTTCCAACATTTCACATGAGCTTCTGACACTTGGGTCTTCAAGGGGAAAGCTGATTTATACCTTCATTCATTAGACAATGTAAAGGTGAGGTCAGGCATAGGCATCCTTCATCCCCTTCCCAGTGCTCACAGGTCCCTTGGGCAAGGTGGAATCAAAGCATTTCAAATGGTAGAGGTCACCAGAGTGACACCATAAGAGGTAAGAGAGCACAGCCTCCTTCCTTTACCAGTGGGTCTGACGCCCATATATCTTCATATTGCTGTTGTTTCCACTTGAAAAATTACATGCAGTTGGTTTTACTTTTCCTTCCATTTCTATTCTTAAAACATGATTTCCACCCCAATCTAAAGTGTAATTTATGTCAAGAATAATGATTACGTGCTTCTGATTATTTTTTAAAAAGGCGAAACCTTTAACATAAATGCAGAACAACAGGTGTCTTGTTTTATGGCCTTGTACCTTTCCAACCCTATAAATTAGAATCATGTCTGTGCTTTCTGTATCTTTGCAATGATCTGAAGTTGTGTCTCCAGGACATCCTGGGAATTCTGTGCTCTCCGGCACAACACCTCCCACATGGTAGGTTCCAAATAAATTTTTCTTGATTTGATTTGATCTACAGGTACTTTATCCAATTCTGCTCATGCCTAATGGTGTAATAACATTCTGTAAATTACAGCCCAATTTTATACCCTGGGCTTCTGACCCCAAATTTCTTAATGGGATTCCATGCCCTTTATTACTTGTGAAATAAAGCAGATCTCCAATGAAAAGAGACCTCCTGTTATTGTGGATCCCTTACAGTGTAGGAAGAGCTTAAGCAGAAGTAGACCTATAGTACAAAGTATAATATTAGAATTGCACATGAGTCTTAAATTTGCCAAAAAAAAAAAAAAAACACTGCAGATTATTAAATTATTCTTAAAATGATACCTAATTAAAATATGGCTTTGAATTAAATGTTTATTAAATGTTTTTAATAAAATTATTTCTCTTTATTGTACACTGATTCTTCTTTCTTTTCTGGATTCTTTTGCCATATACCCTTCATGTTAAGCTTAGGAATTTTGTATATTCAACCACTAGAATTGACATCACTATGTAAATATAGAGGAGCTCTGGTGGCGTAGTGCCTAAGGCACTTGACTGCTAACCAGAAGCCTGGCAGTTCAAACCCACCAGCCACTCCTCAAAAGATGGGGCAATCTACTTCCATAGTGATACTGCCTCGGAAACCCAAGGAGGGGTCACTATGAGTCGGGTCCAACTCAATGGCAAATAACAACAACAACATGTAAATATAGAGACATGTGACTTTGTTTTAAAATAGTTGTAAAACAATTTTTTCCATTTTTAAATTATTTATATTTTTAATAGGTACATAATATTTTAAAAAATCAATTAGTATTCCAAGCAGTCACCCCTGCCCAATTCCAAAGTACTGCTCCCCCTTTCAAATCTTTCATGTTTTTTCTGCCATGTACTCAAATTTTTAAATAATATTTTTATATGACTATTTAAGAGAAAGGAAGGTTGGGCAATCCTACTTCCGTAGTGATACTGCCTCAGAAACCCAAGGAGGGGTCGCTATGAGTCGGGGCCAACTCGACAGCACATAACAACAACAACAATTTTTTTATTTATATATTTTAGGCATTACCTGTTGATTTCATATTATGACAGAGGAAGATTTAGTACTCTTATCCCATTGCAACATTCACTTCCCCACCCTTCATTTTCCCAACGTGGGAAATTTTTAGTGAAATCAATATTCAATGTTTATATTATTTTAACTATGTAAATATTGTGTGCTATCAACCTCTAGTAAAGTCTTATGTTTAAATTCTGTGTCTTGCTTTTCCTAGAACTGGTAAATGTCTTGATTTTTTTCATTTGATTAGTTTTCTAAGTCCCTCATTCTTCCCAAACTTTCTAACAGAATAGTAATATTCCTCTGAAGACGATTATTCTACATGGTCAAACACACCTGACAACCCCTCAGGTCCATTTCATTCTTGGAGCATCTCTCATGGAGACCTGTCCTCCTCCCCAATGTAGACTGGCTATTCCTGAGGCTTGGTGCACAGCTGTCACCTTGGCACTTCCCTTTGTCTCTTTACTTTGTCAGAGGCCTATGGTCTTGACCCAAAGTCACCCAGGTACTATCTTGGTAGACTCTTTCATCTTGGTGACGGAGCACATCCTTTGGTGCCATCTTGAGAGTGCCTCCCTGCGAGGTAAATGTCTTGAAACTTTGCACGTCTGAAAACCTCTTTCTTCTTCCTTTACATTTGCTTTCTAGTTTGGGTATAAAAGTGTTAATGTTAATGTTAATGTTAATTTTCCTTCAAACTTTGGAAAGTTTTGTTTCTCTGCCTTCCAGCTTCCAGTGTTCTGTGAAGAAGTTTGGTGCCATTCTAATTCTTGATCTTTTGTATATGACTTATTATTCCCCCTATTCAGAAGCTTTTAGGGCTTTCCTCTTCTCACCTGGGTTCTAAAATTGCAAGGTATGAGTCTCTTTTCATTCATGGGCTAGGAGCACGCTTTCAATCTGAAAACTCAACCCTTCATTTTGAGAAATGTTTCTTTGATCAATTCCTCCTCTCTGTTTTCTGCGTTCTAATATTCTTATCTCTTTTATTTTACTTTTCTTGGTCTTTTTGCCTTATTTTCTATAAGAATTTTTCAATTTTATCTTCCAAATTATCTTTTGATTTTGTTCATTTTTCCTAAAATACATTTCATTTCCAAGTGTCTTTTCTTGTTCTCTGATTGGTCTTTTGTAAGTATTCTATTTCATGGATGCAGTGTCCCTCTATCCCTCTGAGAATATTAATGGTGTTTTTTAAACAAATTTCTGCTCCTATTCCTTTGAGTTCCTTCTTAGCTGTTGTATGGTTTGGTCTTTATTTTTAATGTTGGAAGCTTTTGTTCAAATGTCTGGTGATCCTTAGATGCCTGCTCATATTTAAAAGGGGAGCTTACAAACTGATGGGCTTTACTTTAGACTCTTGAGTTGAGAGTTATGTCGAGACCCAATAATCTTGTTTGTTGTTGTTTTTAGATTCTTTTGAGTCAGCTCCAAATCACAGCAACCCTGTGTACAACAGAATGAAATGCTGCCCAGTCTTGCACCATCCTAACAATCCTTGCTGTGTTTGAGCCCATGATTGCAGCCACTGTGTCAATCCATCTTATTGAGGGTCTTCCCCTTTTTCACTGACCCTCCATTTTGTTGTTGTTGTTGTTGTTGCTTTGTTGTTGTTGTTGTTGTTATTTGCCGTCGAGTGTCAATATCTGTAGATCTTTTCTCTAAGACCATTCTCCCCCCTCCCACCAAAGAAGAATCCATGAATCTCCTGGTGGTGCCATTATACTTGACTTACCAGGGTTCTTGGAGCTGAGAAGCAAAAGGAGGTTGGGGGTATCAGTGTTCAGTGTAGGGACTATTACTTAATCCACCTATTTTCAGGATGGCTTCTCACTCCCCACTAGACTGTGTCCCAGGATTTGGGGCTTCCTGGCTAAATTTACCCATAAAAATAACCCTCTGCCAGATTATTTTCTAGCTTTAGGAGTAAAAGGCTGGCATTATGCTGAGCTACAGTCAGAAAACTTGATTTCACTTCCCTGAACTAAAACCAAAAAACAAACTCACTGCCTTCAAGTTGATTCTGACTCATAGCAACCCCTCTTTGGGTTTCCAAGGCGATATCTCAACGGAAGTAAATTGCCCAGTCTTCCAAGGAGTGGCTGGTGGGTTTGAACCACCAGTCTTCTGGTTAGCAGTCAAGAAATTAATGTTACATTGGGTGAGTCATACCATCTGGCTGTCTGGGCTTTAGTTTCCCCATTGCAGAATGAGTGGCTGGATCATTTGCTCCATCACTGCTGAAGAGCACTGTAACCTCTTCATCCAAGAGTTCTTCATTAGCGTTCTTCATTAGGGAACCGGTTTGTTGGTAAGTGCCTTTGAGGCATGTAGAGTAGAACAGCAGAGCTCCTTAGCTCTAAATAGAGTACTATACACATGTAAAGTATTACTATTACAATCGCTACTATTCTAACTAACTGGCCTGGGGAGCCTGAATTTCATGCTACCTCTCCTGTCTGCTTTGTAACATCCAGGCAGTTTCACAATTGAGGAGCTCTGGTAGCGCAGTGGTTAAAGCATTTAGCTGCTAACCAAAAAGTGGGGTGGTTTGAACCCACTAGCCTGTTCAGTGGGAGAAAGATGAGGCAGTCTGCTTCTGTGAAGGTTTACAGGCTTGGAAACCTTATAGGGCAGTTCTGCTCGCCCTATAGGGTCAATATGAGTCAGAATCGACTCGATGGCAGTGGGTTTGGGTTTTTTCTTTTTTCAAGAAAGATGCTTTAGTTCTTTTCTCCTCTAAAACAAATGAATACAGAGCCAATCTACCTTGACCATCCAATATGGCCAGCCTCTTTTGTTCATGAAAAACCTTAAGTAATAAACTGGTATGCCCCTGTGACAGAGAAAAATGTTGGAAGGAAATGGGTTTCCATCTCAAGCTTCCAAGGTGCTATACCAAACAATAACAAGGGAAAAATTATTTGCTTAAATGCACCTGACGTGCATGGCATTCAATATGCCACCCTCCTCGCTATGCATTATTACTTATATACTTGCCTCTGAGAAAAGCTGCTCGGAAGAGCTGCTTTGCTTTTGTCAGACATACATTTTAGGGACTTTTAAATAAACTTATATAGCGATACCGAGCTGCATGTCTTCTAAACTTTGCTATTTCATCCGTCTATACCAAGTGCCGTGAAATAAAATGGATGTGCCTTCAGCTTTCTACAGTCCTGGAAAATGAACCAGTCCACTTAACAATAAATGGTGGTTGGTTCAAACACACATGACTGGTCTAGTGAAGAAGAAAAGAAAGTTGAGCTTAATGAAGTCCGGTATCTGTGTCCCTGTGCATAGACAGGAAAGGACAAGTGTTTTATAACTGTTTATTGGAGTTAATGGTAATAAATTCCTCACTTGTGATGCATTAACTTTAATGTTTTCATTACTTGGTGATTTAGGTTTTCCCTTTTCACATTGTAAATCATGTTGTCCCAGTAGCAGAACAGGTCGAGTGCCTGCCATAACATTCAGTGTTCAGTGGGGAAAGGAATGTTCAGTTTCTCTCTCCAGCGCAGTTTGACAAAAGATGCTTGGCCTCATCCTGATTTGCTACTTTTTAAATAAGCAACAAGGACTGACAGACAGACAGATGGATGCATCCAACAACAGCACAGCATAATGTAACAAGGCCTAGTTTAGATCTTAGAAAAGGATGGGTCTCCATAGTAACTTTCCAAATGTATTTGGTGCTAAAGATTTTTTTTTTTTTTTTTTGAACGTTTGCTGAGTGTGAGCCCTTAGTTAATGAGCTGTGCAAATAGATATTGAGATTTAGTGTTTTTATTTTGCAATTACAGACTTGGTGATTTGGTTGGAAACTTTTGGGTCTAGAAACATCACCCTCATTTTCTCCTTCTAATTCTTTTTCCTTGCAAAGTTAGACTTACTTTAAACTTGCTTGAGTTTTCTCAGATGAAACGAAAGAATCAGTAAAGATTCTTAAATATCAAATGTGCAGATTAAAAGATAAAGGGGCATGTTTTGCCCTAAAGGTACCTTATCATAGATGACATCCTTTTTTCTGTCTCCAAGCTTATACTACTGCACAGAGATACCCGGGGAGCCGTCAGGGTATGAGGTCTGGTTTAGGAGTGACCCTTTGTCCAGTGGATGATACATACCAGGTCAAAGCCACATTGCTAAGATCACTGCATTCCCATCAAGTTCTTCCTGATGGGGTGCAAGAGATCTCATTAGATCACCCACCCTGAAATACCCCCAGAGAATCACGATAATTAGTTTCTGAGTCTTCTTTTTATTTTCTGCTTTGTTCGCTTTAAAGTTTTCTTGATGCAGTGCTCTGATGATATCTGAATGTCTTTTACCGGAAAGATGTGGAGAAGGCAAAATTATTATCATTTGATTATTCCTTGAAATCTTTTGATCTGCAAAGTAACTAAAACAGGGACACCAGATTCTATTACGCTAATTCCCAGGTATTCTCCACCATCAATAGTATTAAGTGCTCAGACACACGGAATCTGGGCATTAAGGGAGCAAACTAATGTATCTGTAGAAGTTCAAACAGAAGAATAGCCATTTCTCAGGGAAATACAACAAGAAGACCAGGAAAACCTTATAAGAAGAGGCCAAGTTCTCAACTGCTCAAGGTCTAGCACACAGAAATTACTATCAACAGCTATTTTCTGAAAAGTAATTGGTTATCCATTTGTTTTGTTAAGTTGTTTGTATTTGGCTCAGTCCTTTGCTCGTTTATGGCTTCTTCTTAACCCCATCTTTGATGCTTTCCTGGAGATACACAAGGTCTGCAGTAAAGAGAATTGGTGTCCCAATGAGGCTCGAAACAGGACTCAGAAATTTAGTTCTCTCTCATTGAGCTTCATGCCATTTTTTCCCTCATTCCTTTCCCAAAATTTTCTTTGCCCCCTCTCACTGTTATTCTCAGGACTCCAGTTCATCCTCACTTCTCACTCCCCACTTCCTTGCTCAAACCACCCTTTCTTTTCCCTTTTTTCTACTTTCTTCTTTCACATTATGAACCCTGAGATTAAAATAGTGAATATACAACAAAACAAAAATGACTTCTTATAGCTTAGGCAAAAGTGATTTATCTAACAAATATTCATTCCCATATTGCATTCTTATATCACAAGACCCCTTAGGCTAGAAGTGATTTCAATTCAGTTTAGCAAACAGTTATCAGGCACCTACTGTGTGTACTAGGCCTGGAGATACAGAAAGAAACAGGTATATGAATAATGAATTGCCCTGCCCTGTACAAAAGGGACCAGATATCCTATGGACAGATTTTCCCTGGGCATTGGGAAATTAAATAATTAGCACCAAACTCCTTAGAGCTTATTCTTTGTATCTTAGGGAAGATCCTTCTTAATCCCTCATCAATTCAGTAATCATGAGTGTCTCAGCTGTTTACATGTTCCAGTTCCTCCTCTTACTCTTCTTCCTCTGGCAGTTGCCTGCAAACCCCGGCCCATCCCCTCAGGTGTGTTGTATCCTTCTTTGTTCCTCCACTTCAGTCCAAGGCTTCTAGCAGCTTTACACAGTAATAAAAGGTCTTAATGTCAACCTAAGCAAAGAGTCAAAATGGAGAGTTTTGGAGAAAAGGTTTAGGGTTCCCGAGAGCCTGATTGTGCTATACTAATGCTCTATCGTAGAGCATTAGAAAAGAATAACAACATGGAGAAACCAGATAATGATTCAAAGGATGTGACCTTTGAACTGAGTCTTACAAGAGCATTCCCTACTGGAAAATGGGAGTCGAGAAAAAGGAAATTTCAAACAGGAAAAACAGTATGTGCAAAGGCCTGGCAGTGTAAGGGACCTGGTATGTTCCAGAAGGCAAAGTCTGGAATATTGAGATGGGAGGTGTGAGAGAAAAGGAAATTAGAAGGTAGGGTGAGGCCAGATTGTGTGTACATGAGAGTTTCAGTTTTATCCTATAGGCATTGGAAAATTGTTAAAGGCTTTAAGCAAAAATATGATGTGGCCAGATCTGTGTTTTAGAAAAATGACTGCCGGTTGCAATGTGGAGGACAGGTAGAAAGTGAACCAGCTAAAAATTAATTCAAAATCCAAGCAAAACTCTTTTATTTTTTTCCTTTTTCCATGTTCTTATTACAATCCATTGGACTATTAAATAAGTATATTTGACAATGATATTTTTTTCATTTATTTTTAAAGACATGCTATCATGATAATGAAATCACATAATAATGGTGATCTGTCTCAGGATGAAGGGGAGATATACAGATCCTGTTAAGGTTTATAAAAAGACAAGTTGGCATTTTTCCAACTTCTCCTTTTTAGAATCACAAGGCCATTTGAAGCATTGCTGCCTGGATTTGTATCAGGATTCTCACTTTGCACCAATACCATTTACTGCGGTTTAGCTGCTAAAGAGACATTGTTGTTGTTGTTGTTGTTATGTGCCGTCGAGTCGGCCCCGACTCATAGCGACCCCTCCTTGGGTTTCCGAGGCAGTATCACTACGGAAGTAGATTGCCCCATCTTCCTTCCGAGGAGTGGCTGGTGGGTTTGAACCGCCAGCCTTCTGGTTAGCAGTCAAGTGCCTTAGCCACTATGCTACCAGAGCTCCGGTGTGGTTCTAAATTAAGGATGGATTTCTGGGACAAAAATAAAACTGAGGATGCTGTATTACAGATATGTGCAATTAATAACATCAGAAGAAACCAGAGAATTCCTGGTTTTAAAGTCTTTTGTGTTGAGGTTTCTTGGATTCTCAGCCTTTTTTCCACCATTTAACACCTGTCCACCAATATTCATGTGTTCAACACACTTTTGTGGAACACCCACAATTTTGAAGAAGCACATTTCTTTTTCCCCCCGAGGAAATTAAACACTGTGGAAATTTGTGATTACCACAATTATAGTAGTCCTTCAGATGTGTTTACTCACTATAGACTGTGACATAAATAAGATAAATTATAAGTTATTTTCAATTGACTTTTCCCCTTAAGAAAGTATATAAGACTGTCAGTGAATGATATTATTATGGAAAAACTTTTAATCCATTCTTATTTTAAAAATAAATTATTCAAAATCTCTGCTTATTAGTTCAACACCTTCAGCTGATCAAAATGCACCAATGTGTCATGACACTACAATTGAGAATCAATGGATTATGATATTGAGTTACTCACTCTTTAAAATGAACTGTTGTCATTTATCAAATATTACTGATCATATTGCCATTTATTTAGATGCTAGAGTAGTGTGTTGAAATTATTGTACCTGGAGTTGTAAGGTTTATTCCCCTTATATTTTAACATCATATAAGTAAAGCCCCATTGAAAGAGACAAATTGTTCCCAATTTGGAAACATTCCCAAAGACGACAGGCCTCCTGGACAATTGGTTTGAATTGCTTCTTTGCAGGAATGAGAAGGTTCTTCATCTTCCATGAATATTCACAGTTTCTATATGTTTCCTTGTGGCTTGGCATTATTAATGAGATGTTTTATAAAAATAAACCAATTTGGCTTTAAAAATCTTCCCTATTATACCTAGGACTTCTTCCTTAAAGAGAAAACAAGTCATGTCCAAGATTACTGTATGACCCTACACTGGAACAGGGTTTCATTTTTCTAGGTCTCACTCTTACATCTGATGAGGTCTTAGTAACCTCATCTACTTGGTGACCACACAGCATTTTTTAAGAGCTCCAGGTTGTTGCTGCTTGTGTTTTCTTCACATTGTGTATTCTCAGACTTTCTTTTATTTTGTTCTATATATCTGTTTAAGGCTGGCAGTTCAAACCCACCAGCCACTCCTCGGAAGGAAGGTGGGCAATCTACTTCTGTAGTGATACTGCCTTGGAAACCCAAGGAGGGTCGATATGAGTCGGGCCCGACTCAACGGCACATAACAACAACAACAACATGTATCTGTTTACCTGTTGGATTTCACACTGATCTGCCCTAGAAAGCAGTTCCAAAGATTAGTCAGCCAGTACATCAAGTATTAAAAATAACCACACATTTGTGTCTGTTTCTTCTTCTAAATTTAAATGAACTTTCTAGTGGGAAGGTCTTATCTTTTTCCAACCACTTCTGGGTGTGTCTCCTCATCTGAAGCTTGGGGTGACGGAAAGATTGTGGGCTTTTCCAGTTCATCAACCTTTAGCAAGCCATATAGTTTCACTAAACCTCAGTTTCCTAATCTGTAAAGTAGAAATGATGATAATACACACCACATATGCTTGTTGTGGGGCTCAAATGAGCTATAAAGATTCTTGATAAATAAATATTAAAACTTTGTTAAGTTTTTTTTTACCTTTTTATTATTATTATTATTTTGTTTACCAGTTATCTGGATCATAACAAATTATGGATAACTTTGAAAAGAATGGGAATTCCAGAACATTTAATGGTGCTTATGATGAACCTGTTCCTAGACCAAGAGATAGTTGTTTGAACAGAGCAAGGAAATACTGCATGATTTAAAATCAGGAAAGGTGTACAAGGATACAGGGTTGTATCCTTTCACCATATTTATTCAATCTGTATTCAGAGCAGAGAATATGAAAAGCTGGATTATATGAGGAAGAGTGTGGCATCGAGATTGGAGGAAGAATTATGAACAACCTGCAGTATGCAGATGGTACAGCCTTGCTGGCTGAAAGGGAAGAAGACTTGAAGCACTTACTGATGAAAATCAAAGACTACAGCCTTCAGTATGGATTACACCTCAACATAAAGAAAATAGAAGTCCTCACAACTGGACCAATAAGCAATATAGTGATAAATGGAGAAAAATTTGAAGTTGTCAAGGATTTCATTTTACTTGGATCCACAGTGAACGCCATGGAAACAGATGTCAAGAAATCAAATGACGGAGGCGGGGCAAGATGGCAGACTAGGCAGAAGGATTGCACAGACCCTCTTCAACAAAGAAAAGGGAAACCAATTAACACAGACACAGAAGATAATCTTGGGCCCCTGAGCCTTGA
>NW_006921672.1:6187319-6219472 GCF_000298275.1 Orycteropus afer afer
TCTGTAAATCTTCACCCAAATCCTAATAAAAAAAAAAAAGAAAAGAAAAAAGAAACTGGAGTGGTTCCAGACCCTAGATGGCAGACTAGGCAGACACACTATCCAGACCTTCTATAACTAAGACTCGAAAAAGCAAGGGAAATAGCTGCAGATCACAATCTTGGATCCCAGAGCTTCAGAGAAATTGGAATGGCTACATAAGTCCATCAGGGTCTCCTGAATGTTGTCTTCTATTGATTTCACTAACCATAAATGTATAATTTCTATACTGTTTTCTGACCTCATTCAATCTGGCTCCAATTGTACTTGTTTCATTTCCTAGCTTCTTATGTCACAGCTGGTTGAAGAATTTGATTAAGTATGTTGTATTGACTGTCTTCCTTTGATCTGATTTATTTCTTCATGAACAGTTCCATTCAGTTAGTTTAAAGCCGTCTGTTCAAGTGGTTTCCCTATTTTGGGAACTTTTAGATCCTATGTCTATTATTAATGATTTAGAATTTTTCATTCTACGTGTTTTGGTCTAAATTCCTTAATATGTGGAGCACAATGACAGAAAAGTATGAGGATTAAATATAAACTTAGATGGATTCAAATGGAACCACAAAAGTTAAGAAATTATATTAGCCTGTCCCAAGGGACAAATAGAGGAAGAGCCACTGAAACCAACTTCCCTGTTAGCATTATGCTCAGAACACTTCTTACCAGATGCCTATAACTCTTGACCGGTTCCTGAAAATTGAGAAAAAGGCTAAGACTGACACAAAAATGTAAGAAGCTAGGGAAAAGCAGTAATAAAATTACTAAAAAAAAAAGAAAAAAAGAAAGGCCACAGAAACCAAATGCCAAGGAGAAAATTTAATTAACTGATTTGGGATCGACCGCCACCAGCCAGGAGAACACTAATCTACCCATTCCCCCTTTGTCCATTTGAGATGTGTGTATCTCAGTGCACATCTGCACATGCACATACCAGCATTATTTGAGTGAATTATAATTACAGATGGAACTTGACCATGCTTACCTATCAAATGTTCTATTTTCTCCAACCTCATCCGCCCAAACCCCAGGTTGTTTATCATGGGAACTTTAATAAAAGACCATAGAACACTTCACCCTGCCTGGAATTTACCCTTGGTACCTATCAGTCTCTAAACTGGAGTTGATTTGAACTCTTTTCAAACAGATTTTTTAAAACTTGAATTAAAAAGAAAGGGGAGGATAGACAAAGTCTACAGTTGAGGAGCGGGGGAAGAGTTGAACAAAAGGCGTTTTAAAAAATCATTGATTTTCTTTGAAGGTTGATTTAGCAAGAGACCTAGCCAGCTGCCTGTAATGAAAGTTAGTGGACACCTGGCTTGTTCTGAAGTGGCTGCAGGTAGTGATGATGGCCTTTTTGCAGTGGAAACTGTGTGGCCTCCTGTGTTATCAGCCCTGTGCTGTGGTGTTGCCAACTGATTTCTCCAATTCTCTTTTCTCAGTGGGCTGGAACGCAGCTGGTTAAATAAGCCGTGACTCACATAAGCTCTTGTGTCTTTTTTATTGACTGCTTTATGGAAATGTATCACACTCCAAAGGGTCCCCATTGTTGTTGCTTGCATAGCTGACTGGGGAGTCATGTGTAGCACTAAGAGATGGAATTCTGCCCTGTCCTTTTATTATTGCAGAGTTGGGTATGGGTGGGATACAAGGGCTTAAAGGAATCTGGATGAGGAGAAAGGGTTGTCTGAGAATTTGTTTTATCTTCATCTGCCATGGAAGTTGGGTGGCCATCACTTTGGTAACACACTTCTCTGTTGATCTTATCTTTATGGCCCCACATCCTTCAGCTAAGGGAATCTTTACTTTATATGGGCTATTCTGAGAGATTTAGTTAAGTATATTGGTGGAGAGAAATTATGACACTAATGTAATTCTGTTTTGTGCTGATATAATCTGATGTACTCTCTAAGGTTTATCCAAGAGGGCCATTTATTCCTAATAAATCTGAATCATTCCTATTTTTTCATTATAGTGGTGATACCTTTTTTTTCAGGAAATGGAGAAAAAGCCTCTATATTTTTATTTTTTTAATTGTATACTTAAATATCAATGCTTTTGGCTTAAAATAGTAACCTACACAACAGTTTGTGGCTTCTTGCTATTTTTATTATCATCCTACAAAGCACTTACATATTTTCAGTCATTCACCAGTAGGTGTGGATTCAGGCATACAGACTCCTCCTGCCTTGTCACCCCACAATGTGCCTTACATTGCAGATTCTCAGCATCACTAGTTTTTGATCACTAGGACCCTGAGCTGACACTGAAAGCGGAGATAAGTTGATTGTCACAATGGCTTACAATTTTGGTTGTCTAAATTTATTTAAAGAATCATAGAGCTAATGAGATTGAGCTCAGAGTCAACTCTACATTCACATCAATTCTGTTATTGTACTCATCAAACAGTGCCTTATCCATAGTTGTTGTTGTTGTTATTTGCCGTGGAGTCGGACCCGACTCATAGCGACCCCTCCTTGGGTTTCTGAGGCGTTATCACTATGGAAGTAGATTGCCCAACTTTCCTTCCAAGGAGTGGCTGGTGGGTTTGAACCACCAGCCTTCTGGTTAGCAGTCAAGTGCCTTAGGCATTACCCTACCAGAGCTCCTTTTTATCCATAGTAGACAATCAATAAAATAGAGATTGATTTGATTTGATTTCCTAATATTGTTCCATAGCCACAAATTTTACCTATAATTTCATTTTCCCACTTCTATGAAGGGAACCAGGCAAGAGAGCTAAGTCCACCAGTACAGATTCCCTCTAATGGGTAAGGAAGCAAAATAACACATCTTACTCACTACGTGCAAAAACAAAGCATATTTTTAAAAACAAAAACAAAAACCTATTTCCAGCCATATTACTGTTCAGAATCCTGTTGGTGAACCACCAAGAGACAAAATTCAGTGCCCAAGTTTAGCAAACCAAGTTTGGCTTTTGGGACAAAAGGTAGTGATGGTGCTGTCCCCAGTATCCTGGAATTAGCAACTTGGAGTTCAAACATCTCTGCTGCATTATATCTTTGTTTTCTTGGTGGCGGCATTCTTGGGTTTCGGTTGGAGGGGAGAAAAAGCCTCATGCTGATAATGTACTGAAAGTAAATGAAATTAAATAAGCGAAGCAGTGCTCATCACTACTTCCTTCCCCCCTGGGTAATTCAATTCAAGCTCTCTCTCTGATGGCAACTCACAGGGGCTGTCTCTGTCACCCCGCTGGGGCCTAGAGTCTTAACATCTAAATAAAAGTTTCACTCAAGCATTTTTTATGCTCCTGCCTGCAGGATCAGTGAGCTGGTGTGGGCACGTTAATGTAATATTCATACTCACAGACTCTCCCCGCACACAAGGCTATGTCTTCCCATTTTCATAATTATAGATGTTCCATAAAATGGCATTTAGATTTGCATTAAAAAAGGAGGTTTGAATTCTAATAAAACGTTTAACATGTCTTTTATGATTCAGACTATTGGCATTTTTAGCAGGAAGCTATGTCTTTATTTTTAACAAGACCTTAAACAACAACAAAAAAAAGTGGGAAAGAGGAGAGGAGATAGAAACCACAAGCTTTGAGCGTTCTGGTTTTTTATCCCCTGTGACTTTCATTTAATTTTTAGGCCTCTAGGAGCAAGTTTTTAACACTCACAGCTTCAAAGTATGGGTTTTCCTTCAAAGGGCCTTCTTACCATACCAAGTCCTCACCCCATCCTGCAATCCCTTCAGCGCAATCTGTTCTTGTTTTCTTGGAGGGTATTTTTCAGAGCAATATTAGAATTTTCAGAGAGATATTAGAAAGAGTGGAAGAAATGAAAGAATCCTAGAAAAATGAACTTTCCTTTGCTGCTGTTCATCTCGTTTGGGTACCCTGAGACCCATCTGGGAGGATTTATGGCAGCCACAGAGTTGCTAACTGTAAAACACACAAATGAAAATAGTCCATGAACAAGAAGTTGACAATAAGGACAGATTGGATAAAGAATCAGGCACATAGACGTGCTATAAAATAAAAAAGAAGCCCTTCCGATCTACATTTTAGAAATTAAGTTGAAACAGCTAGGAGCAAAAAGTAATTTTAGTTGCCTTTTAAGTTGTCTTAAATGTTATCTAAAAAAAAAAAATGTCAATTACTGTACAAAGTGCCAGCTCATAGCCACAACTGAATAAATGTTAGTTATTTAGGTGTTCAATGAACAGCTAAAACATTTTCACCCCAAATTCTCACAATACTGTATAAATGACCTAGTTGATTCATACATCATTATGCCTTAATATATTTTGTTTTCCAAAATCTTAAGGCAAACCAAAAGAAATTGAGTTTGGGCACAAAAAAGAATAAATATTAAGACTCTGCTAGCTTATTTGCTTCATTTTTCCAAATTAAGTAATGTAGAGTTGCAACTTTTAAAGAGTTTGTTTTTTTGTTCTTGTTAACAGTTTTTTTTGTTTTTTTGGTTTTTTTTTTTTTTTGAGAAGTAAACGTCCTCTTTGCCTCTGTCCTTTGTCCCACCCTTCTGTAAAGTGAATATGAACCCCAGTGGAGGCAATGGATTAGGATGTGACTTCTCAATAAATTTGTACCTAATGAGGCTAACTGAAAGCCAAGAAAGTTAGCAGCGTTCAATTAAAGGCCAATATCAGATCCAGGGTCTTCTCTTTGTAAAGGCTTGTAGCACTCTTAGGCTCTTTCCTACACTTTGAAACTAGAATTTGGCAGTTATTGCTAAATTTAGTTTTGTGTAACTTAATATATTTATTTCAAAAAGGTGACTTTTCTTTCAGTTTGTTTGTTTGTTTGTTTGTTTTAAAGAAAAGAGCCTATGTTTATGGCTCCCTCTGAGGTGACTGTTTATGATGAAGTCTGTCACCATTAAAGTTTATCTGCACTGGCAGCTATTTGACTTTTGATTATCTGAATGTGGTTTATCCTATTTAGAGCTTACATCCACAGCAAATTCTTAATTCCCTAGAGTCTTTTTCTTGCCAATCAGTACATATTTAGGTTCCTCCCCACACCACAAACTAATGTATTTTTAGGTAATTTTAAGCGATTTTAGCATTAAATATAATTAGGAAGAAAGAAAATTAAGTTTTTTCAATCATAGAGAAATTGTTTCATGCTGTATTTAAGCAATTGCATTTCTGCACCCCTTCATTAAGGTACATTAAGGTACATAAGTAGCCTGAATGGATAAAAATTTTGTCAGATTTCAACAAAACATTTGCTCCTGTTTCTTTTAGGAATGGACGGTATCGTAAGAGGAGCTCAAAAACTTGATAACATCATCAAGCAAGGATATTTGGAGAAGAAAAGCAAAGGTACTGAGCAGACCTACAGATCTCAGAGCATCCCAGAAAAGGAAGAGAAACAAAAAGAAAGAGGACTAACTTACTGAGTGCTTTCTCTCTGCCCAACACTGTGGTAGGCAGGTATAAGGCAAAAGCCGAGGAAAGAAAATTAGTGTGGTGTTCGTGCATAGGCTGAAGAGAGATGGCCCAAGATCAGCATACAAGCTGTTTGTTAGCTTCATCAGAACAGAGACCGTCTCTGCCTTGCCATTGTAACCCCAGTGCCTGACACACAATAAGTATTTAATAATAATTGTTGAATAGATGAATGATGATACTCTTGTCCTCATCTCTGAGTATATTCCCATAAGAAGTGAAACTTTTCTACCAAGAATGTAATTTTTATATCATATGTGAAGCAGCCTACTTTCAAATTTCAGGCAAGCCCAGATGTGGACTTGTCTTAACTCATTTGGTTAGAATATGGTGCTACTAGGGTTGGAGTCCCAGATTTGACACTGATAGGCAAATTGGCTTAGCACAAAGAACACCTTTCTCGTGGCCGTGGCCTAAAGCATCATTTTTGTAAGATGTCATGGAAAATTTGAAAAATGCAGGATGAGACTAGAATCTGAAAGATATAAAGGAAGCCAGCCAGAGACACAGCTGTAAGGGGGCAGAACAGCAACCCTGTCTAGAACTTGGACCTTTAACTGAGTTAGTCTTCTGGACTCTGAATCAATATGGGATAACCTGTGGGAGTGAAAGGGAGGGTTTTACAGTCCATTAACCTGAGAAATAAAACAATAACACACTGGACTGTGTGTTGTTGGATTTTACAGACTCTTCAGTGATAATAGTTACCTGAATTTATGTTCCTGACTGCTGTTCTGTTTAGATCATAGTTTCTTTGGACCAGAGTGGCAGAAGCGATGGTGTGTTGTCAGCAGAGGCCTCTTCTACTACTACGCTAATGAGAAAAGTAAGTGTTCTTCATTTGCACAGCAGCGTCTCACTCCTGGATGCAAACACTTCGTAAATTCTCAAGCACTTAGATCTCAAGGTAGCGGTCCTTAACTAACATCCATAAAGGGACATGCTTGGGAAAGAAATAGGAACGGGTAAACACTACTTCCCCATCATTGAAAATGCACAGGTCTGTTTAGAAAGTATTTTCCCACTGAAAACTATGATAGTTCGGTCAGCATATCAGAGGGTTGTCTTTTATTATGACTAATAACAACATTATCAAATTTTAAAGAACCTCAAAACTCTTTATAGTCATTAATAACAGTTAAAATGTTGGAGAAAACAGTAACTCTGAGAAAGATTTAAACAGCTTACAAATGGTCCAGAAATAGACCCCTACAGTCCAGATTCTCTAAGAGCATGCTCCAAATGTTACTTTACTGACTACTGGGAAGTAGTCCAGTGGACATCCCTAGAGCCACGGAATGTTGAGACCCATATGGTTGCTATGCCCAGGAGACACCCTTCAGCCAGATGGCAGCAGCAGCGAAGTGTTGACTCAGGCCAGAGGCAGCTTCTTAATGAGCTTCCACTGACTCAATCAAACACAGCACTCCACTCCTGAGCTATCCCTAGAAGACCTCCCATCCATGTTTAACACAGTTGCTCAGTTGTCAAAATACAGGATAGGAACACAAATTGGAGGCAGCCACAAATAAATACAAACTAGAAATTATCATTGTGCTTGCAAAGTTTCAAATAGGGGAGACGCTTCCACAGAGTTGGACTGCTCGGTGAGTCATTCTGAGAAGCACGACAAAGTAAAGTGGACCATTGATTCTTAGGGGCTTTTCCTTCTGCTCTGCCATCTTTGTATAGAGACCAGTGATCAAGAGTAGACCCTTTTCTTTTAATCATTTTCTGTTCCTCCCCCCTCCTCCTTTCCCAAACTTACTCCTCTCCCAATGCCTACATTTCCAATGTTGTTGTTGTTGTTATTGTTATGTGCCGTCAAGTCGGACCCGACTCATAGTGACCCCTCCTTGGGTTTCAAAGCAGTATCACTACGGAAGTAGATTGCCCAACCTTCCTTCCGAGGAGTGGCTGGTGAGTTTGAACCGCCAGCCTCCTGGTTAGCAGTCAAGTGCCTTAGGGACTACGCTACCAGAGCTCATATGTAGGAACATCTTAATCAGACATCTGCCCAGTTGCCTTTAGACTCTCTGTACCTCTGGCACTAAGGCAGAAGAACTGCAGCTTTGCTAAGTGATTTGGGATCCTTAAGGTTGCCTTCCAGCTTTGTGGCAGTTGTCTCACCCTGCCTCTCTGCCTACCACAGGTGTCACTGGCGGCCTTCCTCAGGGTTCACCATCTTAGGTTCCTCAGAGTCTTTCCCACCTGGGGTAAAGGAAGAAGCCCTAGTTGGAAATGATAGCAGCATATTTGAAAACTGTGTAATAAGTCCCCTGTGTCTTCCAGCCCCTATCCCACTCTTAAATCCATCAACCACAATTTTTACTCTGAATTCCAGGCATGTAAGCACACCAGGTGTTTAATTTTAAATCTTTAATATGACATTTGTATCATTGTAAAAATATTCATCACTTCCCTTGCATTTCAAGAAGTGGTTGACATATCTGGATATAAGTCCAGATTTCACATCCATTCATTCAGAATCCTTTTACTCGTGGCAAGAGAGAAAAAGCAAGAGGGAGAGACTCAGAGACTTTTATTGACCATTTTGCTGTCAGGGTGAAATAAAATCTGGTGACCAAAGAAACAACAAAACACTTTAGCGGCCAGTTAGAACAAGGAGAGATACTTTAACAAAAAAGATTCTGGTGTCAGAAAGCACTGTTGCATGGCTCCCTTCTTGCCAGTTACTTCTTATTGTGCCCAGGACATTTTCTTACTAGGTATAGAGTGTTTGTGTATTTCTTGTTGCTCAACCAGGTGAAGACAGAGCCTTTTTCTTTTAATCCCACTGCCATCCTTATCATCATCATCAAAAAGCATTTATTTAACAATCCATTCCACATGATACAGATCACAGAATATCACCCAGATATTGTAGGTCCTGTCCCTTATGCATTCTAATGCCTAAATCACACGATGGGAACCCCAAATCCTTGAGAACTATTTCCTCTTTTCCTCTTTCTTATATTTTGTATTTTTAAAGGGATGATAGCAGAGAATGTTCTCCTTTCCTTCACTTGGAGTCTTTTTCATTTTATCTCCTTCCTTATCATCTAATGATACTTAACAGCACTCTGCTACTTCCCAATTTGACCTCTTGCAATGAAGATAAAATACTGAATTTTTAATTATACTCCCTGTAGCATAAATTCCCAACTGGCAGGAGAGCAGGGAGCAGTTAAACCCAAATGCTACATAGGGCATGGGGGGATCCTGGGAACCTTCAGTGCCCCCCACGCTGCTGTCCCTCCCCTCGAATGGGAGCTCTGCTGGCCCTGATAATAACACTTCAGCTCTATAATAGCCTTCAAGAGCCTCACGTTTACAGCCACACTCTCCCGGCTGTTCTTTCTGTTATTATAGATCTTAACATTCTAATAAATTCTCTGTCTCTGTTGTACTCTTTTGGCAAAATAACCTTTCATGTTGCATTTCCCGTCCTCGGCAGTGATATCTGCCTTGCTGTCACAGTCTCCTCTTCTTCAGCTTCCCTAATAACCTTTCCTTGACTATTGTGGTTCCTCAGGGATGGAACAGCTGTTTCTGTGCTTTTATTTTACATACCAGAGAAGATGCCTTCCCTTGACAGTTGCATCTCTCTAGGGATACAGAGAGCTCTCCTGTCTTGCAGGCAAGCAGCCCAAAGGGACCTTTCTCATTAAGGGCTACAGTGTACGGATGGCCCCCCATCTGCGAAGAGATTCCAAGAAAGAAGCCTGCTTTGAACTGACCTCACAGGATAGGCGCAGCTATGAGGTAGGATGAACTGAGGAGCTGGTGATCCTCATCAGTGTTGCATGGGAGCTGTGGTTGCTGTGCTGGATTGCACCCTTGCTTTGTTTCCTGCTCATTTCTTTCCAGTGAAGACCCTCTTGCTGGGCATACTCTCACCTTCTGCTGTGACATACGCTCCTTCTCCTCTCTGTGGCCACTCTCACCTTAGAGACTGACTTTGCTTGGCTTCCATCTCTTCCTCCTCCCTCCCCTTCTCAGTCTCACCCCATAGGTGAGATTCTTGTCTGTTATAGCACACAACCCAATTCCTTATTTAGCGGATCTCATTTCATGGCTTTAATTCCCATTCTCTGTATTTTTCAACTAGTCGTCTTCATTTCCTTCCATATTCCTTTTCATATTCATCTTGTCCAAAATAACCTTCCTGTACCTATCTATGTGTAGATGTACTGCATATCTCTGGAAGGATTTCTAAGATATTGATGACAATGGTTACTGAGTAGTAACAGTAGTAACTGAGGGACTAGAGCAGTGGGGAAGCAGGGACTAAGACTTATTCCTGCCTGTGTTCAGTTTTATACACTTTGAATCTTTACCTCTTACATTCATTATCTATTTTTAAATTAATTAAAACAATAAAAATGTATGACTATATGAATATAGTGGTTTTCACCCAAAGTATTTTTCATATATATATGTATGTATACATAATCATTCCTGCCTGTTAGTGATTTTTATCTTATCACGGTTTTATGAAAGTAATTTAGAAAATTTTAAGCTACCTATGAAAACCTTGCTAAGATTAATATTCATCACTCAGGTAGTCCTTTGACTCTTCAAATTTGTCTCAGCATTCATCCTTTTATGTTTCTATAGTTTCTTAACCTTTATTTTGTTAAAGTGACCTAAGTCTTCATTAAGCAATTTCCAAAAAAAAAAAAATTTTACCTCTTCTAGAGTCTTTTCTAGATGTATATAATAGAGATGTATGCATTGGGCATGTTGCCAAGTTATTTTTATTATTAAATGCTGATGGTTCCTCATCCAGATAAAAGTTCATATAGTAAGTCTAAAGTAATCTTCCTAGAACTTTTCAATAGAAATGTGTTTTTAAAAATATTAAGAAGGAGATTATGTATTAATATGTATTAAGCAGGAAGCTAGGTCCTTAATAGAGCATGTGTCTTTATCTTACCCTAATGACCAGATGATAAAAATGTTTTTTTAGTAACAGTTGTTTCAGGTTGACTCATTTAAAATAAAAGAATAACTAAAGGTTGATGCTTGACAGGCCTGTTTCGTGAATCAAAAGGTAGAGTTTGTTTACTTCTTCTTCTCTTTGGCCCGTTGAATCCGAATCGTTACCATGGTCTGTAGACTCTTCCCCTGCAACATCCTCTTATTTATTCCCACAGCCATCACAATAGTTAAGTCCCTATCACTTCACCCAGAGGACTAGTTTAAACAGCCTTCTAGTCAGTCTTCTGCCTCCAATTTCTTCCTATTCCAATCTCTTCTACCCGTGACTGTTGAAATAATCCTCCACTTCTTTCACTAAAATTTACAGTGGCTTCCTATTGCCTACATTTTAAGTCTGAACTCCTAGTACTCAGAGCCCTTCTATCAACTCTTCTTTGACCCTAACTCTCCAGCTTCATCTGTTATTATTCTGTAGTCAAGCAAATCTGCCTACCTTTCCCATACATGATGTTCTCATTCTTACTCTTTTGCTAATGGTTCTCTCTACCTGAAATGGCCATCGCCCTCCACCAGTCAGTTTCCACCAGTTCTTTTCAAATCTAACCAACACAATATTACTTCAGCAACCTCGCTGACTTAACTCTAGGCAACAGTAAGTGTTCCCTGTCTCCTTTCCACATCCAGTTGTTATCAGATGCACCTGTTTTGGAGTATTCCCATTTCATGTGTTAGGTTGTCTCCATCACTGATGCATTATCCTTTGAAGTCAGAGACTTTGGTTTGGTTTTGTTGTGGTTGTTGTTTCTGTACACCTTTCTCAAATAAATGCCTGATGAATAAATGGGTGAGATGAGTGAATGCACACACACAGTGTAACTCAAACAGTTGTCATGTCTGGATGTACAAAATTGCTGAAGGAAAAAATCATTTTCAAAAGAAGTATTTGGCTCTTTTCCTAAATAGTAAGCAGGCAGAAAACCCTGAGCATCTGATTCTGAAACGCGACTCACATCTTCCTCCCGTTAAACCTCCCCATCGTGATTCATGGAAATTTTAGTGAAGGTAATAAATTAACTCTCTTACTAATTTTCCTCTAGTTTACAGCTTCTAATCCAGCTGAAGCCAGAGACTGGGTGGAACAAATAAGCTTCTTGCTAAAGGGTAAGTCTCATTATTATAAGAATAATTCTTGAGTGAATTTGCATTCCAAGTTATGTTGCATAAATATAAATTACAGGCTTTAATACATATTTTTCTGCCCTTTCTCCTTTCTAACTTCCCCACCTCATCTCCTATATTATAACAATGAATAGTATCATGTATGAATCAGAAGGTAAAGAAATCATCAACCTGCCAATGACTTCTGATATCATTCTAACTCATCCACCTACCTGCAGGCAAGACTGAAATATTTGCAATCACTAGAAAAGAAGATGCTGAAACCCAGCTCAGCCTGATGCAGTATCTCCTAACCCCTTGTAGTCTGGAAAGGAAGTTCATGATATCAGATTTAAAGTCATCTAGTTGCAGTTTAAGTCCAAAATCATCTTTAGTCATGGTCAGAAAGAAAAATATAAATTAATCTCAGTGACCTTCAGAGCCATTGGATATTGAAAACAAACTGCTGTTTCCCAGCCCAAAAGAAAATGCTCCTTGCTTTGAGGTGGGAAGAGTCCTGCCTGATGATATTAAATGACTGCTCTCAGAGTACCCTCTGCTGGCCAGTCTGCAGACACAGTAGTGACAGTGGCCAGGAAGCATTGTCTGGGAATGGCCTGGCAGGTAGAAGTAGTCAGCCTTGAGTCTGTCACTCATATGTCATGTGGTAAAACCCTGCCTCCAAAGAAAGGTACGAACACCCACTTTTTATCTAGCCTGAGACCTACAGAGAAGATGTCATCCTAAAGACACCAAGCCTCTTCATCTCAGTTTTCTATTTTGCTGTAAGATTTCATTGTGGGTAAAAAGAAGGAAGCACCAGAGCTTTAATTACAAGAATTGCCTGTTTTACTCAGTTATGTTTTTGTGATCACAAAAACAAACTATTGCATCTACCAAGAGCGTTACATATAATGGACTGGAACTAGGCAAACATGAACATTGATGGCAAGACTACAGGGCACACTCTCATCTAGGTGCCTTGGATTTATGCGTGTAATATACCCCTAAGTGTGTAAACCTCAATAAAACTCAAAGCAGCTTTATTGAGCTGTACCCTGTGGTACTTTCAGAATCCCACATTGAAGAAATTATTCATTCCATTTTATTTTTAAACAAACAAAATAATAACATATGGTCTAAGCCACAAATGTATCTTTGATCCTTTCCTTATATGAGATGGCACCAGAATTCAGATGAAAATTGTCTCAGAATCTTTATTAAAAGCCTGATCAAGCCAAACAGTTTTATTGTATTTTGAAATGAGCATTGGATATCTCTACATCCTTTCCTTCCCCAGAGGATGCCAACTGCATTCGCCCATCCTGCCGAGGCCCCTCAGCAGAATTTCCAGAGCACTCTGTACTGCACATCAGAGAATGAACCTTCCCAGTTCCCCATTAAAATAAGAAACCAATCTCCCTCCCTTTCCCTGGTGTTCCCCAGTGCTGTGATGGCTTAACATCCTCTATGCAGTGACCCACTTTAAGGTCAGCCAGACTGAACAGTTGCAAAAGGACATTGTAAATACCTCATTCAGCCATGCCATTTGGTCTTGTATTACTATTCTGTTTTTCCATACTTCACTTTCTTTTCCTCTGCCACCTTTTCCCATTTTTCTCTTTACAAACAAACTTATGTGAAACTCTGCAGTGAGATTGTTGAGGAGATGGGCTTCTGACAGCTCAGATACCCTACCAAAGCCACTGTGCTTCCCACAGCTCTGTACCCTGGAGACCCACTGGCCATCACTCACTCTTCCAGTTTTCTACTTGACGAGCAGTGCATGGCATGTTGGCATTTCGTTTTCTGGCCTGTTCTCTCCCCTTCACCTCGCATTCTCATTCACACACCCATACTTTTCAGGGCTGCTTCATCCTGATCAAGTTTTATTGCAAGAAAGGATTTATGTTGATGGTTTAAACCTGACGCAGTGCTAGTCTGGCCTTTTCTGTAGATTTCCTGCCACCAAAGCCCGCATTAGAAATAACAGCACTTAACCTAGTGTTTCATTTTCTTTTGACATGTTTTATTTTCATCCCTCCTCCTCCTTCTCCCTCTTCTCTTCCCTGCCTTATTCTTGTCTTTCTCTCTATCTTGATTCATTCTCATCTTTGCCCTGGCAGATCTGAGCTCCTTAACCATTCCCTGTGAAGATGAGGAGGAAGAAGAAGAGGAAGAAGAAGAGATGTATGATGATATTGATGGTTTTGAGGGCCCAAATTGTGGTCCCCAAAGCAGATCTATTACCTCATCTGAGAGTATGGGGATAAAAGAATCTGTGGAGGAGAAAGAAGAAGAAGAAGATATTTATGAAGTCTTACCAGGTGAGAAATTTCCTCTTCTAATTGTCTTCTGCTACCTGCAGAAATTCTTGACCTGGTGGAAGAATATAACTTTGAAAACTCCAAAGGAAGCCATATCTAACCCTCACTTTCTCAAGGAGAGAATGTAGGGAAGCTTCAGGGGAACTTCCCTGATTCCTGGCAGAGAAGCTCTCCCTTGCCCTGGGAGCTGGATGAATTTGATTAATGGATGTCTTTCATCCATGCCATGTAAAGTAATTTCTTACACATGTGGACAAGGTTAGAGTCATGTTGGTTTTCATGGGTTTACTGTGAGTTTGGGATGAGTCATCCAAACTCTCTAGTTTCAACTTCTTGCCTTGTGTAATTGCGGGAATAATGGAGAGTTGCCTCAAAACCATGAAGGCTATCAAAAGTCTGTAGGAATATACGTAAATGCTGACAAACCTTTTAAGTAATACAGTGAAACCCTGATCAAGCACAACATATCATTACCTTGCTCAGATATACCATGAATCAAGTCATATCTCCTAAAAATGAACCTCACATGTTTTCTCTTCCCACCACAACAGCAGGTCTACTGAATATATTCCTTTTTCCCAGAGACATGATAACTGGTATTTCAAAAAACATAGTCATCACTGCTTCTGCATAGCCACCCCTTGTGGGGATAACAGCAGCTGGTGAACAGTACAAAGCACAGTGGGGGTCAGACTGTAGAAAACTGAAGCCTGAGCCTTTTAATTGTGAGGTAGTTAGACCACAGGAACGCTGAATCTTCAAGTCCATTCAGAAAGATCATTGCTGTGGAAATTTGCCAGGAGTTCAGTGCTCTGCTGAGAAATTCAAGTTAAGCCTAAATTTATAGCAATTTAAACCTCAGTCCCAGGTGAACTTAGGAACGAAGGTGAATCCAGCACTCAAGCCCCTGAAGACAAGGCTGGTTGCTAAAACATCAGTAAACAACTGACATTTCAAGACTTCCTAAGGAGAGGATCCAACCCTCTCAGAGGTGTACTTGGTCTCTTCCCACGAGGAGAAGCCACGTCATTGTTTCCTGAGTCAGGGAGCAGGGCTCCTTCCTGTGGCCACACGTCTCCTCCCTGCTGGCATCTCCAGCTACCACCCACCCAACCACCAAGGATAGCCTGCTTCTTCTCCTAGCACTTCCAGCCTCTGCCAGTCTCAACTTCCTCAGCCTTTTTGTTGTGTTTTATTATGCAAATGATATCTTGGTTGAGGTCGAGCCATTTCTTGTGTCTGAAGTTAAAAAAAAAAATGATAATTTCCTCAGCAAGTCATCGTCGTTAATGAAGTTTTACAAAAACAGATACAACCAAAGGAAAATAAAATTTCACAGGTGATAAATTTTTCCAATTTCCCTGGCAGAATTCGATAGGATTGTTAAATTAAGAGTGAAGGTGTCTGTTAGAAAGCAACGAGCAGTGATGGGTAATTTTATAGAGTGGAAAATTGAATCAAATTGCTACATTAAAACACAGCTCCTCTGAGAATCTTCCCTTTCACAGTCTGCTCCATTGCAACAGCAGGGTGCAGAAATGGATCTAATTCACAACACTCTCTAAACGGAGATGCGCTCCCCAACTTGGCCGGTCTTCCTAGTAAGCTCTCCCTCCGCTCTCCCCTGCTCAGGCTCGGGGAAGTATTCATTCGGGGAGCAACCCACTTTGGGTTGCAGTGGTGGAAGAGTGCTCTGGGAAAACCTCACTGAACTTCTCAGCCTTCTGAGGAGCAAAGAAAGGCCTTTTCATTCACCGTGTTTAGTCCTCAGGAGCTCTGGTAACATAGTGCCTAAGGCACTTGACTGCTAACCAGAAGGTTGGCAGTTCAAACCCACCAGGCACTCCTCAGAAGAAGGTTGGGCAATCTACTTCTGTAGAGGTACTGCCTCGGAAACAGAAGGAGGGATCACTATGAGTCAGAGACGACTGGATGACACATAACAACAACAACAAACATGTTTAGTTCTCATAGAAGCCAGGGCGGGTGCTGGTGCTCAGAGATGCAGAGCAAAAGGATGGTAAAGGGAAAGAGACCACAGAAAATAGCAGAGTGTGGGACCGTCACCTCACCACAGGTGGGAGCAATGTGCGTATGACTGGCTTACCCCCCATCCTCCTGCCGCCTCCTAAACTCCCCTCAAGTCAGTACAGCACTGGAGAAGGGCATCAAAGTTTTCCTCCAAAACTCACACTGGTTTGTATGTGGACCTAAAGGCATGGGGACAAATCTGCTTTCTTAAGGAAAGAAGCCACTGAGCCTGTGTCCACAACAGCTGCCCATTGAAAGTGAAGAAGGTCGCACAGCAGAAGAGCCAGGGCCTCTTTCTGTAAGTTAACAAAATAGTAGCTGCCTTGCCTCTAAGTTTCCAAAGGACAATGCACTACCCAGCCCACAGGCTCTTCCCCAAAAGCTTCTATTCATCACGGCTTTTAGAGAGAGCATTGGAGCTGGGAGATCCTGGCATTTAATTATGATATGAATATTTCAGCCACAAGTTTTTATCACCCAGCTCCCCATCCACTCTGCTCAGCTTGTTGCTTCTGAAATTGCTTTCCATGTTTTGTATGTGCCATACCACAAGTCTTAGAGGAATTGAAGAGAATGTAAGGGCCCTAACATCCCTCCCTTTGCCGCCATCTCACAGTATGCCTACTGGTAGCAACAGGTGAGAGACATCATGGTATCATAGGTTCAAGTGTTGAGTCTAAGTCAGAATCAATCTGCTCTGCCACCTACTAGCTGTGAGAACTTGAGCAAGTTATTTGCCCTCTTTTTATCTGAATTTCCCGCCTGTAAAATGGGAATAATAGTAGTAGCTACCTTAGAAGGGTGCTGTGAGGGACCTAGAATTGATACCTGACAAGCATTTACAATATGCTTAGCATACAATGAGCATTCAGTAAATGCTACTATTAATTTGGTGGTGGTTTAATAGGAAGTGTAACCTTTTTGAGGAGTTGGAGGATGCTTAGAACCCCACCCCTCCCAACCGGACCGGCGACAGTCTAGTTGAACATTTCAACTGCATATAAGAAGCAGGTGAAACTGAAAATCCTGAGCAGATGGAATGTGGAGCGCACCTTCTGCTCAGGCCCATTTTTACTGCGAGACCAGGTGCTGGGTGGAGGGACAGCCGATAGTAACGTTGGATTGTGCTAACATTGCATATCCATCAATAGTCAAATGACTTGGGCTTCTAACAGTTGTTTCATTATAACAGGTAAATGTGCTTTGTGGAGACAATTTAGCATTGCTGGTTCTGCTGACCCTTCCTCTTTGGTATGGGACCTGTATAGGCCCTCCCTGTCTCTTTGAGGAAGGCCATGTAAGTGAGAGACCTCTTCCAGAGTATAATTTAGACAAGCTTCCTAGTAGAGGGAAAAGTGCCTGTAACGCATATCAAATCAATAAAAATATTTTTTTTTCTAATCAAGATAATGTATGGGTCATTCGAATTAAATACACTGAGTCACATTGATCATGGGGTAGTTAGCATCTGTTACGTGGCTAGCCAACCCCCCCCCCCCCATAAGGGGAAACCAGAGCACTTGAGGTTTTCAGCCAGACCATAGAAATTCTAGTCCTGGTTTCAAGGTTGGCATCTGGTGTGATATCTGAACATCCCCATTGAGCATATGGGGGCCCTTGGCTTTTAAGATCTCATTTGCAATAGACTAAACTGCAGAGAACTACTACAAAGAAATGCTAAAGCAATATGGAGGGAATTGGAGGCTTTTCTGAGCCCTTCCTCACCCACCTGAAGTTATTTTACAGGCCAGCACAGGCCCAGTTTCATGATTCAATATTCCATAAAAGGACTACTTTTATCAGGTTTTTCTTTGTCTGGGACCTCGAGACTGGAATCCGGCAAGGCGCCTAACACCACTGAAGAGCTGTAACTAGGGCCTTGCAGCAGCTGCAATGGCAACAGAATCCGGCTGTGTTCTCTAGAGATTCCGGGGAAGCGAAGAGAAAAAGAGATGAAGGTCCCTCCATGGGAATTTTTGTGCACATTCCAGTGCTACCCACATGCCCGGGGGGGAGGGTTACTATAGATCCTGAAACCAGATTGCTGTATAATAAAGCATATAACTGTGGTTTTGTTCTTTGGGTTTATTTGAGTCAAATGGAAATAAGCATTCTGTGGAATTATTTTCTCCCCTGTACAGCTGTCCAGACCCACAAGTGGTCTAAGGAAAAGGAAAAAGAGCAGACATCAAAAATGCAAAGCTTATCAAGAAAGCAATTTCCAATTTCATAGAAAAGCAGTGCTCCATGGAAGGGATATCGTCAGGCCTCCTCTGAGCTACCTGGCCTTTTCTGCCTCTCAGTTCCATGCACACTGGACCCTGGTTGGTTGCTTGGCCAGCCTCTAAAGTGGACTCATGCTATGTCTTCTACCTAGAATACTCTTCCCTTAATCTCAGCCTGTGAAATCCCACACATCTTGCTCAAATGTGCCTCTTCAGTGACACTTTTTCAGATGTTCAGCTGGAATTAAGTTTTGTTTTAGCCTTTACCAGTTATTTGGGTACTTTTTCCTCAAATAGTAGGTGCCTAGTGCCTAAGGAGGGAGCCCTGGTAGCATAGTGCCTAAGGCACTTAACTGTTAACCAGTTAACCAGTTTGAACCGCCAGCCACTCCTCGGAAGAAAGGTTGGGCAATCTACTTCCATAGTGATACTGCCTCGGAAACCCAAGGAGGAGTCGCTGTGAGTCGGGTCTGAACTCAACAGCACATAACAACAGCAACAACACTGCCTCGGAAACCCAAGGAGGGGTCACTGTGAGTCAGGTCCGACTCGACGGCACATAACAACAACAACAATAGCAGCTGCTCTTCAGAAGAGAGATCAGGCAGTCTGTTTCTATAAAGATTTACAGCCTTGGAAACCCAGTGGGGGTCACCATGAGTCAAAATCAACTCCGTGGCAGTGAGTTTGGTTTGGTTTGAAGGAACTCTAATGGCGCTGTGGCTAAGGCATTAGGTTGCTAACCAAAAGGTCAGTGGTTTGAACCCACTAGCCACTCCATGGGAGAAAGATGAGGCTGTCTGCTCCCATAAAAATGTATAGGCTTGGAAACCCTATAGGGGTCACTATGAGTCAGAATCAACTCCATGGCAGTGGGTTGTTTTTTTGTTTTGTTTTTGAATTATTATTTGGAGTCCTTGAATGGTGCAAACAGTTAACATGCTCTGCTGCTACCCAGAAGGCTAGAAGTTCAAGTCCACCCAGAAACGTCTTGGAAGAAAGGCCTGGTGGTCTACTTGTGAAAAATCAACCACTGAAAACCCTGTGGAGCACAGTTCTGCTCTACTGCACAATGGGGTCACCTCGAGCTAGAAGTGACTTTATAGCAACTGGTTACTGATTTAATTAAATCATTTTGGAATTAAATTAGGTACATTTCATGTGTGGCAGTTAGCACAAATGAAGTTTAGTATCTTATACCTCAAAACAGTATCACAGAGAGCTAAATGTAACATGAGTGTCATGTTCATTTTTTTTTCCATGTTGTCTATGGCATCCATGAGATTTGTAACCTAGTTGTGCCATGCCATGGCATGGTGTCCATTTCTGCTTTTCTGCATGTTTCCTTTGCACTTTCAGTCTGTCTTTCTGTATTTCTGTTGCATCTGTCACCAGCGCAGCTTGACATTTGGTTGCACTTTGATATGTTTGGTGTTTTTTAAGCTTTGTCACTTTGCTTTGGGGGAAGGATTTCACCCTCTTTCTGATCTAATCATCTTCAGAATGTGAGTCTCTGCATCAGTTTAGTCGGTGTCAGAGCAGCACTTCAGAAAGGAGCCAGGTGTCATGGGAAGCTGGTTCCTTTCTGTCCCTCCGAGGTAGATTCAATGTCCTCTTCCTCTCAGCCTCTCATTAGTGTCCCTGACACTGTGCCAAGAGTGTTGATTGAAATCGACTCTCCGGATACTGATGCTCATTTGTGATGCCCCATGGTTCTCTTACGTGTTCGCACAGTTAACAGAATCTTCCTCAACGGTTTTCCCAATTGAGATGAGATATTTGGGAATCAAGTAGAGCATTTAATGTAATAAGTGGACAGTAATCTTCAGAGGTTAATTTGTTTAAAACCTATATAAGGTTGGGGTCCCATATGCCCTGTTAGGAGCAAAGACCATTATAATCTATTACTGTTTAAAGTTGAGCTAGCACATAAATTTTAATTCTTTCTTAAATGAAGATAGATCTCAGTGGATGTAATGCTAAAAAAAATGCCTAATAATGTTCTTATGAAGAAGTTCAGCAAGCTCTTTATCCTAAAATAAATATTTTTCAAAATAGTCTATTTAAAATTTAAAATCTCATAGATTAATAATAACGGGGAATTTAATTTTTTAACCCACCCCTTTTGTGAACAAAAACATTTTTTTCTGTCACCATATAATCATTTGTCCTGCCTTTGGAATTTGGAAGGTACCAGTTTGGGTATCTTTCACTGAAGGGTCCAAGGTAAACTGTATTCCTGTCTATCTGTATTGTGCCCTCTGAAGCTTAGAAAGTGCTAGAGAGTACCTCTTTCACAGCCTACTGTGGAAACCAGCGTATGAGCCCTGCTCTGCTTGACGGTACCCCACACTCAATCTTTCCAGAGCCCTAGAGGCAATCTACTTCCGTAGTGATACTGCCTTGGAAACCCAAGGAGGGGTTGCTGTGAGTTGGTCTGACTCAACAGCACATAACAACAACAGAGGCACAGCAGCTGGCTTCTCATCTCAGTAGCAAGGCTTCTTGCCTTGTGCCCACTTCCAGCCACCCGGGAAGGACAAAGTTAGAGGTGGGGACTGCAGCTTCCCAGGGGACATCCCTCACCTCAGAGCTTAGTACTAGTGGCGAATGATATATAAGATCTATGGCCAGTGTTCTGCTCTCTTCCTAGTGACTCTAGAGGAGCAATGGAAATCAGAGTATCTGGTCTGGAATTGAACTGCATAAAACAGATTTTTATTTTTTCCATTTTTGTACATGATGAGATTAAGTACTGTTGCCTGAAAGGATAAAGGAATCAAGTTTTGGTTCTCTTTTTTATCATTGCAAATACATTTACATTCTCCTATTTTACAAATGCAAAGAGCAGGAAAGCCACTTTCAATAATTTATTTTAAAATCAATGCTAATGAGGTTATGTCTTGTCAGTGGCCGAGTTTGACAATAAAGTCTGATTTATTTAGAAAAGATCTTTGGTGTAGCTTCCCATCTAATGGTGGTGGGAAGGAGGTGGAGTAGCAGGCACGGTGACCCTCCAACTTCGGATCCAATTTGTAATTCACAGTGGAGATCTGACCCAATTTACATTGATTAGAATTGGGAGGAAGAGACAGCTGCGCTCAGACAGCAGAGGTAGAATAAACTCTCTGCAAAAGTGCCTAAGCACAGCAAGTTATTGGTCCTTGTGACTGAGTTGTTTGGTGTCAGCAAAAGAGCTGCTCCCTGTCCAAAAGATTGGGTATGTCTGAAAGTGAGGACATACCAACTCTTGTTTTAGTGTTTTCAATCCTGTGAGATTAGCCCCACGTCAAAAAGGAAAAGCACCATAGCAGAGGAAGGAAGGAAGTGGGTAAGTAATGAGAAGACAATGTGCAAAGGATGATGTTTCATGTGATTTATTTCAGCATGATCTATTTCCTGTATTCGATTTCACTCCTCCATTATCCCACAACTTTATTCCTGGGGCTGGGGGTGGGGTGTACTACAGGTGTAAGTAGAAAGTTCTCTGCTGCTAGCTCTTCATGAAGATAAGAGCTGGGTCAGAGAGCTCCATTGCCCACAGCATCTTGTAGGGCAAGTGTACTTTACTTTTTCTTGCTAACAGGTGATTTATTTCCCCAGAGTATGAATCCCTTAATTTTTACTTTTGTGGGGAATGGTATCATTTTTTTTATGTGAAATAATTTACGTCTTCAGTATTCTGTAGTATTCTAACATACTGATACGTTGTTTCTGCTTACCTATGAACTTGGAGTTTACTTGTCCCAGTCTGACACACCAGACCTCATATTACCCTATAAACCTTACATTAAAAAAAAAAAAAAAGGAATGCGCCCAGGCCATCTCCTCAAACGTTCAGTTAAGACATAGCTATGGCAAAGCAAGACAGGCAAGTGCCCTAAGACCCAGAAAGAGAAAGAAAAATAAATGTAGGCAGAAGAAACTGAGCCTTCAGCTCTCCAAATGTGTTTACTGTATACCACATTGACTGTGTAAATGTGTCTGTGTAGAGCGTGATGGGGGGGGGTTGAAGAAGAGTAAGTGCATTTCTGTTCATTTTTTTTCTAAGTATAAATTAGCCGGATGTGGCTCTGGTACTCGTGGTTTCTTTATAAAGGTCCACTTTCCATTTTATCAGGTAACATGAAAACTGAGATAAAACAGGTTAGTGAAGGTAAGAAGTTTAGGCCAATCACATCGTGATTTTTACCATATCACCCTTAGACTGGAGTTAGACAATAACATTGACTTAGAACCCATAATTGTACCTATAGCAATTAATTAAAAGACAATTCCAACTGCCCTCAGGATCTTACACTCTGATGAACAAGGCAGGCCGAATAACAATAGTAAAAAGATAGCTACAAGCCCCAAGTACTAGGAACATAAAATCATGTACACGACTAGCCTCAGCTACAACTGAACGAAGATTGATACATTAAAGGCTAATTAATCACCAAAGTTTAAATATGCACTTCACATAAAACACACACGCACACCCCCTAACTGTGGAGTGCCTAAAACCAGAAAGGATGATTTCATGGAGATAATGAATTTTGAAGAGAAGCTAAGGAGGAGAAAGAGCGTTTGAGTAAAAAGATTAGGAGAGCTTTCTGGTGGTCCAAAAAACAAAACAAAACAAAACAAAAATCATTGCCATTGAGCCGATTCGACTCTTTGGGTTTCTGAGGCAATCGACAGAAGTAGACTCCCCAATCTTCCTTCCGAGGAGTGGCTGGTGGGTTTGAACCGCCAGGCTTCTGGTTAGCGATGAAATGCCTCAGGCACTAGGCAACCGTGTTGTTATGTGCTGTTAGTCCAACCAGACTCATAGGGACCCCTCCTTGGGTTTCTGAGGCGGTATCACTAGGGAAGGAGATTGCCCAACCTTCCTTCCGAGGAGTGGCTGGTGGGTTTGAACCACCACTCTTCTGGTTAGCAGTCAAGTGCCTTAGGGGCTATGCTACCAGAGGCACCTAAATAATCCAGTGGATTAGAAACTCCACAAGGGCAGGGACTCTGCCAGTGTCTGCAACACTTCCTGTTGTCAGTGCCTTGCATATCATAAGCACTTTAAAATGTTTGTGAATAATGAATGGGGAGAGGAGGAGGAAAAGAGGGCCAGTTTGAAGGTGAAAGATGATTACAAAAAATAAAAAACATGATAATTACAATTCTCTGGAAGAAGAGATGGTGATGAGCTCTGCTAGGGCAAGGAGACCCATCAGTATAAAGAACACGAAACTGTCAACACCTAATTGCTAATGGTGATCGTTTTCATCCCCTCAGATGAAGAGCATGATCTGCTTGAGGATGAGGTCGGCGCTCGGCGGAGAGGTAGGAGAGCTGTGTAAGCACAGGTGCTGCTAAGGCAGTTGGGCTTCCACTGCAGAAAACCCTTGCCCCAAGGCTAAAGCGTCACCGAGCCCACCAACTCAGAGGGTTGATGTGTCCACCCCAAAAGTCCCAAAGAAGACAACTGGCTAGGGAATAGCTTCACTTTAAAAGCAGCCACCCATTCACTTTAATTAATGTTCCCAGAAGAGCTCAGATTTATCCTAGAGAGGGAGAAGCCAAACCAGATTATTTGTTTTTTCCTATCAGATTTCTTAAATCAGTTCAGAGAAAATAGAATCGCCTCATCTCTAAGAGATCAGAGGACTGAGAATGGGAGGAATGGAAATGTCTGCTGTCTGAGAGGCCCGGAGATTACAAGTTCAGCGGGGAATGGAAATGTGTCAGATCTGAGAAGTGAACATGGGGTGAAGGATAGAACCACTTGGTGATGCTGACTTCTGATGGCCTGGTTTGATTCCAGGCACATTTAGAAATGAATATGTAACAGGTTTGTTGAATACAGAATTACATCTTATTCATCCCAGACTGTCAGCCGTGCTTCAGGCTGTTAGTGAGCCCATCGTTTCTAGGGTCAGATAACCCCTCTAAAGCTTTCTTAAGTGGTGGAAACCCCACCAAGGGCCTGTCCCTTCCTTGTCAGTGAAGGAATGCTGTGCATTGCAGGGGCCACCTCAAGGACGCTCATTCCATCAGCAGGGCCCAAATCGTGGCCGATTCAGATATTACTGATTGTTGGCCTAGACATTCTGTAAAATCTTAAGCTTATGAGTTCTTTTCTTCCCCCACACCCTCTTTGTTTCTCTGGCCCTACCTTTACCCCTTGTCCTCTCTCCTTCTCGCTTGGGCGTGTTCTTTTCTTCTTTACCATTCACCAAAGCCCCCTTTCCTTGGTTGTCCGTTACAGGAAGTGAATACTTAAAGGTTTAGTGAAGGGCCCAGCTTCCCCCAGCAGAGGGAAAACACAGTGGAGAGGTGGCATCAGAAGTCTTGTGTCAAAGCGAGAGGGAAAGAAAGCAGCCGAGGCAGAGGTGATGCACAAATGGTAGCGCAGCTTCAGGGACTTCATCAGAATTAACACAGACAGTGAAGTCCATTTGGAAGCCTATCCAGGGATCCCGAATCCTTCAGAACACTGTTTTCTACTTGCTGTACAGAATTCCAACAGTAAGTCTGTTTCCTGATCAACCTTTCTCCCACTTATATCTTTTTTCAACCAATTTCCATCACTAGAGCAGGAAAGAAACACTTCATGTGGACAGCTTGAATGGAGTAACTGTAAGATTCCTACGGCTGTTTTCATATAACCTCTGTTCAGGAAGCAACAGACTTCTGGCAGAAGTCTAAAATTCCGTTTCAGACTCCTCCCTCATCTCATTTCCTCCTTCTGCCTCTCTCTCAGGTTCTTTCTGGGGGGTGAGGGAACATTTATTTCTGAACTGTCCCAACAGCTATAACTCACATAGGTTTTTTGTTTTGTTTTGTTGTGTTTAAAAAAAAAAAAAGCAACTTTTGTTCCTCACGCTTCCTGCCTCCAAAATAGGTGGTGGTAAGTATAGCAAGCTCTAAATATGCTTCTATGGTTTATACCTCCCACCAGTTACAGTGATTGGTGACTTCGTGATTAAAAAGCAAAGGAGGGCTTTTCGCGCTCTCTGCAGAATCTGAGGCAGGAATTTTTATTATTTGTGTTTACTTATTTGTTTATTGAATTTATACAGTGCTTTTTCTCCTAAGGAGCTATAGAAACGACAACAAATATGTAACATCCCAATGTCATCACTGAGCTTTATAACAATGAAATATAGGGGTCCAGGAGAGGGGCAGGCAGCCCCATGAAGGGATGTAGAAGACAAGGGCCCTAGGACCGTGGTGAATTCTTAAGTCATAGACAACTTTGATTCACTTCGTTTTTCTCAGGTGTTACACACTTGCTGGGAAAAATTTTTATAAGCAAGTTGTCCTTTCCATCATTTCTTTTCACCTAGAAGATACTATGGCTAGCCATTTCATATATTCATATGGCTCCACCATTCCGTATATCCTATTCCCTGAATTTCCTAATGGAATTGCTAACATTTTTAAGGCCCAACTAGATCTTATCAGAAGAGGGAGGAAAGGAATTCAGTTTATCCTTATTGGGTGTTAACGACCCTATAAGATGTAATTTCTTTTATTTTATCCTGTTACCTAGAAAATCTATCACAGCCTTGTAGTATTGATTGTTCAATCTATAAAGAGCTCAGTTTGCAGCATGACTGTTAGTAACAGGGTTATTTTAATGAGTGACTCTTCAACACCTCAGATTTTCACTAAACTCCAACCATTAGTTTAACACTCTAAAACTACTGAAGGATCTTCGGTGATGAGAGCTGCTTTGCCTTCCTTACCATGAAAAGGTAACAACCAGATAACCAAAAATAAAACTCACTCTGTGATGTTTACATTAAAATTATTTGCCATTTGCTTGGTTGTGTCATGTCGAATAAAAAGCAGTCTGGAGGCATCCTTGGATAGGTCAAATCCCTGACCAAGGAAGATCTTAAGACAGGTTATTTTTGCTCTGAAACTGTTGGCATACTCAGCCAACAAGGACTCCAAGTTTTTATGTTGTTGTTGTTGTTATGTGCCGTCGAGTCGGCCCCGACTCATAGCGACCCCTCCTTGGGTTTCTGAGGCAGTATCACTACGGAAGTAGGATTGCCCAACCTTCCTTCCGAGGAGTGGCTGGTGGGTTTGAACCGCCAGCCGTCTGGTTAGCAGGCAAGTGTCTTAGCCACTATGCTACCAGAGCTCCAAGTTTTTATAGAGGGCAGAAAATGGTCACTTATGAGCATTACAAGGAGCTCTGGTGGCTCAGTGCCTAGTGCATTTGACTGCTAACCAGAGGGTTGCAGTTCAAACCCACCAGCTGTTCTGTGGATGGAAGATGGGCAATCTGCTTGCATCAAGATTTACTGCCTTGGAAACCCAACGGGGTTTGCTGTGAGTCAGAATCAACTCAATGGCAGTGGGTTTGGTTTTTTTATGAGCATTACATCTCCAGGGTACTCTTCACCTTAAACCAGTTGCTGTTGAGTCAGCTCCAACTCATGGCAATCCTTTGTGCATCAGAGTAGAACTGTGCTCCATAGGGCTTTCCACGGCTGATTTTTTGGAAGTAAATTGCCAGATCTCTCTTCCAAGGTGTATCTAGGTGAACTCAAACCTCCAACCTTTTAGATAGCCGTCAAGTACAACCCCAGGACTCCTTTCTACCTTAGTGCCACCAATGCTGCGAATTATTACACTAAAAAAGCAGAGGGAAGCCAAACACTGGTTGATCATCAGCTAAATTTTGGCCCAATAAAAGGAGCAAATGAGATGACAATCAGTATCTCTGAATGTTCCTCACTTCATGTTATAACAATAAAGACCACAGTAACTTCGAAAGTCAAAATGAAAGGACCATAAAAACAAGCAAGTAGCATTGTTCAGTTGCTCTTCTTGCTCTGGTGTCCCTAGTAAGTGGAGCTTGGTGACTTTTTTCATACCTTTCCTTCTGAAAGAGTTCATGAGATAGTGTCAGCTTTAATGGGCTGAACATTTCAAGTCCCTTTCAGTAGGGCCACTACTTTGGCCTTCTTTGTCCAAGTCTCAGCACACCATGTTCTGGTATGACTGGCTTTATCTGTCTTCTCATTTTGTTTCTCTTTCCCATAACTGTTTAAGTGGTTGTACCCAGTGCCAGGCCTCGTTGGCACAGCTCTTTCACTCATCAAGAAAATGATAAACAACCTGCTGTCCTACCTTTAGCCTCTTTTTTCTGGTCACAGCTTGAATTCTGGAACTCAGCCTCCCCCAAACAAAAGCCCAAGGTGACATATGACACATATGTGTCAAAAAGAACACAGGTTGTATTCTCCTTTTTACATTAGAACTCTGCACATCATAGAGGCTAATTTTCAAATATTGACTCTGTCAACAGTAGCACCAGCTTGGCCTCAGTTCCAGGAGAAATGACTATCACCGGTTATAAAGAACTTGACATGAAATGACAGTGCTGTCCGATAAATACCTAGAAAAGAAAGAAAACAGTACTTTTTTTAACTTGGTCTGTTGCTATTCTTCCTAGGGATTTTATTTGCTTGGAGCTTAGCTTCTCTCACATGAGATAAAGAAACAATAAGGTGCTGCCCCTTTTTTTCTATAGAAAAAGTCCTTTTCAGCTCTACTAGCAATTTAAATGCAGTGATCATACCCATTAGCTTCTCTATCATTGTAATTGTTGTTAATTGTTATAACTGTTTTAGTTATTAGTGGTGTCATTATTGCTCTAGGTCCTCTGTCTGTTTTATGCTGAATATATTAGTACTTTGCTTTTGAATTACCAGGCTTTATTTAGTGCAGAGTTACGTTTTTTGGAGAGACATTGAGAAATGCTGGCATTAAGCTTTATTCTTTTGTTTTTCATTCCAAATGGACAGACTGGAAAAAAAAATAATTAGATGGAATAATGTCCTCCAAATGAGAATGAGGATGTTTTTGAATTAATTAAATGGTCAGAATGCTGCACCATTTCTGATCTCAGACTGCTGCCAGAGAAGTGTAAACCTAAAGAACCTAAGCCTAGCTCACAGATGCCAGCCTTTCTCGGACTCTCCATTCCTCTCACTGCTCTATAGCACGCTCATAGGATGAGCCGGGCAAGTTTAAGGGAGTAGCTGGACTGGCCCTATAGACTTCTGGGCCTTCAAGCTCTCACTAGGGGCCTTCAAGCTCTCTCTTGGGGCCAAACTTCAGGAATAAAGGCCCCCTCAGCCTTACCTCGGGAGCTCTGGTAGCGTAGTGCCAAAGGCACTTGACTGCTAACCAGAAGGCTGGCGGTTCAAACCCACCAGCCACTGCTTGGAAGGAAGGGTGGGCAATCTACTTCTGTAGTCATACTGCCTTGGAAACCCAAAGAGGGGTCACTATGAGTTGGGTCTGACTTGAAGGCACATAACAAAAACAACAGCCTTACCTCTTCCCCTCTTCCAGGCCTTCAAATAACACCCACTCAGCCAGGTTTTTGTTACGCAGGTAGAGTTTCAGAGAACCCTTCCCCAACTCCTCAGACTAGGTTAGACACCCTATTATTCACAGCATCCTCAACTTCTTGACAGACATCTTGCAATCCTAAATAAATAAATGTTTATATAACTATTTGTTCCATAACTGTCTTCCTACTGGATAGTAACCCCTGTGGGCAGGGACCCTGTCTGGCTCACTGCATCATCCCCAGTGTCTAGCACAGTCTCTGACACTTCGTAGGTACTAGGTACGTATTTGTTGACTGCCAAGGAATGAATTTAGTAAAGCTGTATGTATACCTACCCATAAATGCAAATCCCACATGTTAGACAAGAGTCTTGTCCAGCTAAGGAATTACTCCCTCATTTCCCCAATACCAGAATGCCTCCATTGACATAACCAGGTGTAGCCTTTTCTGTGTCTAGACCTTCATTCTGCTTATTTGTTAGAACTGTCTTCTTGTTATTCTGGTTCTCATCACCTATGTGTGTAAGGCTAGGCTAAACTCACTCCCGGATTCCTGAGTTTTGGGCCCATAGCTTCTTAACAACAACAACAAGCTTCTGAAGAACTGAAGGTCTTTTTCTGTCTTCATTTTCTCCTAGAAAAGGCATCAGGTTTTCTTCCTAGCTTCTTGCCTTCTTTTTTATGTTTTTAGAACAAGCTGTTTCCAGCTGCTCTCCCCAGTTTCCTTGTCTACCCAGTAGCAGATCACTTTTCACATGTATGCCCAGAACGTATCCATAATCATAGGAGCTAGCCCACAGCCAGACACATTATGGCGGCAATAGTGCAGTGACTATCTGATTGCTCAGATAACTTTGTCAGTCTTCTTACTGTTCAAAAATACCAAATTATGTTCAAAAAATCTATTTTTATAGTCATTTCCTATGCCATAGAAATCTATGAAGAACCATAAATCCATGAAGAATATTGCTGTCAGTATATTTTTTATTCTTTAATTCAGTCAAAATCTTGAGAAGATTAATCAACTGCATTATAACTGAAAGTGCATTAATATATCCTTCAGGAAAACTACTTTGACTTTTCAGGGACTCATTTTTCTATTATTTCATAGACTGGTATTCCAAAAAATTTATGCTTAGTCTTTTCAATAGTTAACATTTTTCTCACAATGTCTTTTTTTCCAGACATTTTCTTACTGTGGCAGAATGTTTTCTCTGTACTCTCCTTGTCTGCTGCCCTCCATTGTCTACTGCATATACAAACAATCTTCTGTGTAAAGAAAACATGCTCAAGTTTCTGTGTGGTTGGCATTTTCATTTCTGTTTGCAATATCCGAGTTTTAACTATATTAACTCCATCTCTCCTGTTTTTATGCCCTTTAAGATTCCCTACTAAAGGTCTTAAAGTTTCCAGAGACACATAGGGATTTTTTTTTCCCCTATGCCTTTATCCAGTCACTCCTCGGAAGGAAGGTTGGACAATCTACTTCCATAGTGATACCTCCTCAGAAACGCAAGGAGGGGTAGCTATGAGTCAAGTCCGACTCAACGGCACATAAAAACAACAACAACATGCCTTTATTGTTTGAACTGCTTATAAGTTAGGAAGAGAAACGAGTAGAAAAAAAGGCAAATATAGCCAAGGCCTCTGTTCCCTCACTGTCCCCCTACCTCCCATCTATCCCCATTCTCAGCAGTCAGTACCATCACCGCTCACAAGAGCATCAAGACAAAGGAAGGGAAAGGGGGAAACTCATAAAATACAGTCCCCCAAAATCATTTGAATTTCTATTAGAATGCAGGGTTCCTGACTCCCATCAACAGGGATTTTATCTTTGGTAGGGTGTCTGTTTACAGCTCTCATACGGAGCATTCAGAGGAACAGGGAGCCTGCCATGTTATCACTGGCCTAGGGGGCCTTAGCTCTCCTGCCATTCAGATCCCCAGACCCTCTCCCACTTGGTATCTAGTGTTTAACCTTTCCGGGTAGAAGAAGATCAATACAGATTCTTCATTGTTAAGAATCGATGGCTGTCCTGTGGCATCATTGCCATCTAGTCTTGCTGAGAAGCCCAGTAAATCTCTCCAGCTGCTTCTAAAGCTCGGTTTGTCGTCTTCAGTTGCTTTCATTTTTAATGCAGATCACTTTGGTTTCTGTTCCCTGGGGGCTTGCAGATAAATCTTGGCAGACATGTTCAGGGTCTACAAATGAGATGCTGGAAAAGGGCCAGCCCACCCCGAATTTAGTTGTAATGGATGAGACACCCCCTTGGTTCCACTTAAAGACGGGGTCATTCGTTTCAATATTTATTGGTGATTAGATCATACAGTACCTGGGTGGGAAGGACGCAGGAGGAAGTTCCTACATAACAGAGGAGGCCAAGATGCAAGGCTGCAATGCGGAAGCTGGCTGACTCAGCCTCCTTTGTAAGTAAGCAGAAGTCTGAGACTTACTTCGTTCCTTCAAGTGTGTAATGAGAAGTACTGGGGAGCTGAGATTTCCTGGATCAAGAAAGTCTGGCAGGAAACCTCTTTGAGCTACTTATTTACAAACCAAGTGAAAAACTCCCTGCCGGATTTTCTTTTATTAATAAATAAGTATATTTATCATATTATTGAATAGCATCCTAGTGGGGTGATCTGTAAATATTTAATATTAGTCAATGATCTTCTTCTGCCAGTCTTTACTGAAGCTGAGTTTTGGGCTATATCTCATCCCGACTCCCCTGAATCACAGGTTTCCTGGGGGCAATATCAGAACCCTGGTTTCCATTTGTAGCAAACATGTGGGCTCCTTGGGAAAGTCACAGTCCTTTTCATTTTGATTTCTCTTCTCTTTGATCAGTGGACTATGCCAGTTATTACCAGGGCCTATGGGATTGCCATGGTGACCAGCCAGATGAACTCTCCTTCCAGCGGGGTGACCTCATCCGAATTCTGAGCAAGGTAAGGACATAGAATGTGGGACTGGATCAAAAGTCAGTTTTTTCACTCTTGATAATACAGTCACCATAATGAGCCCTATTTCATACATTTCACTTGTATGTGTTACATGGCTTCCTCAAACATAAATTCCTGTTAATTGAGAAATATGTAGAACAAAATCACAATCATAAAAAAGACCAGTCTTACTGGTTGGATAGAAACTGGCTGAACCCCTGAGACTATGGCCCTTGGTCACCCTTCAGACCTGGAACTGGACTCACTTTCATAGCTCAGTTTTCAGTCAAACAATAGACAGGTTTACAAGGTGAACAATAACTCTAGACAGGTACACACTCCTTAGAACCACCATTCAAGATCAAAAGGGCAGCATTTGCCCAAGGACAAAGTTCAGAAGGCAGAAGGGTTAGGAAAATGGAAAATACAGAGGAAGTGGGAGGAGTGTTGTTACATTGAGAGGATTCCAACCAATGACATGAAGCAAAATGAGCGTGAATTGTTGAATGGAGAACTGATATGCTCTGTAAACTTTCACCCAAATCACAAAAGTTAAATACATACACACACACACACACACACACACATATGTTTATAAGGAAGGTTGGGCAATCCTACTTCCGTAGTGATACTGCCTCGGAAACCCAAGGAGGGGTCGCTATGAGTCGGGGCCGACTCGACGGCAAACAACAACA
>NW_006921672.1:6220742-6221606 GCF_000298275.1 Orycteropus afer afer
TTGAGTTTTGTTCTACATTGTTCTCCCTCTCTATCAAGGATCTCCTACATAGATCCCCTTCCAAGTGGATGACAGTGGTAGCCGGGCACCATCTAATTCTCTGGTCTCATAGTCGTATAGGCTGCAGATCGGATGTTGTACCAGTCGCTAGGACTAATTGTTTTCATGAATTTTGGAGGTGATCCACTTTCTTACTTCATTTATAGATAAACAAGCTTGTAATGTAATTATGTACGGGAGGATGGGTCAAGACTAGTTAACTCAATGGTTTTGAGCAACTGCTGATAAGGCCAATTTAGTGAATCCAGTCCCACATGGGCCATCTAACTTAGCTAACTTTATTCTGTTCCTCAGAGTTAACCCTTAACCCTAGCTAATCATCTCACAAGCAGTAGTGTTGATCATAAAGATCAGGGTTAACAGCAGCAACCAAAAAAAAAAAGAAGAAGAATATATCAGTGCATGTCTAATGTGAAGATTCAGAAATCGTGGGCCACTGTTTGGAGATCAGTAGCATGATCTTTGTGAAGAAAGACTACCCAAGTCTATGTAAGTAAGCTAAGGTAATAAGTTCTGTCTCTGAAATAAGTTATTTAAAACTTCTCTCTTTATGCAGTCAAGCACTACCTACAAACACAATTTTTAATTGGCCCAATTTGCTCTTTAACTACTGAATGTGTGGTGGCACTGTGGTTAAAGCTTTGGACTGCTAACCAAAAGGTGGGTGGTTTGAACCCACCAGCTGCTGTATGGGAGAAAGATGAGGTCATCCACTTCTGTAAAAATTTGCAGCCTTGAGTGAAATAAGTCAATCACAAAAGGACAAATACTGTATTAGTCCGTTATTGTAGAAGTTAAGGAAAG
>NW_006921672.1:6223071-6280709 GCF_000298275.1 Orycteropus afer afer
AAAAAAAAAAAAAAAAATTGCAGCCTTGGAAGTCTTATGGGGCAGTTCTACTCTGTCCTGTAAGGCCCCTTTGAGCAGAATCAACTCAATGGCAGTTGAGTTTGGTTTGATTTTGGCATGTGGGTTGCTGGAAAAGAGTTCCATAAATGCACTTTGTGTTATCACATCATGTCCATCTTTATTCTGTGCCTTGACCAACTGTTTGTCTTGATTTGTATAATACACCTTAAATTCCTTAGGGAAATAGACCAGTTCTTATCCAAGGTACTTCTAAGTGGTTCCAAGGAGTTCCCTTTAAACAAGGACTGAATTCAGACCCAGCCCTTAGAAACCAAGCAGGAGGCCTGCAGGCCTTGCTGAATGAAAACACAACCTTCTAGTGATTTCTTCCAGATTCCTAACTCAACGCCACCCTAGTGCCATTTCAGAGCACTTCCAATATGCCAAAAATAAATTGGACGCAAAAAAGGGAGTGGACACTGGTCTGATTGGTATTTCAAATGCCTGAAAGCAAGGTTTGCCGTGTAATAGAATTTGTGTACATTACCACGCTGGCATTACAGGGGTAATCGAGTTATCCACTCAGGTGTGACCAGGCCTCTGTTTGCCCAGAGCCTGCAGGTGAACAAATTAACTGTTTACATTGTCTGGAGGTGCCTGCAGCAGGAGGGGGTGCAGAACAGAGCCAGACTGTCTGCTGGCCTCTCTCTCTGTCAGGATTATTTTGTTTGTTTTACATGTCTTTTGCCTTTGTTAATGGCTTCTCACTGGGGTTCCCTCTCCTGCCCTGCAGTACAGAGCTGTCTGCAGTTACTATGGCCACTGTATTTTTAAGACATCCCAAAGAACATGGAGAACCTCCTTCACCTGTTTTCTAAAACTAATCTCTCTTCCCCTCTTCCATTACTGAAAACTAATGATTTAGAGTTTAATTCAATGAGGATACCTTGCTGCCCTTGTTCCTTTGGCTTCTTTCTCGATTCTTCTGGAATGTCCTGAGTCCATTTTCATCCCTTATATTGCCTTCGGAGCTCTGGTAGCGTGGTACCTAAGGCACTTGACTGCTAACCAGAAGGCTGGCGCTTCAAACCCACCAGCCACTCCTCGGAAGGAAGGTTGAGCAATCTGCTTCCATAGAGATACCGCCTCAGAAACCCAAGGGAGGGGTTGCTATGAGTTGGGTCCAACTCCACGGCATATAACAACAACAACATATTGCCTTAACACTTTCCTTCTCCAAAAAGCTATGCCTGCGGCCACTCTTCTTCAGATTGCTAATCCCTGCCCCTCAACTGAAGTTTCACTCATAAAGCTCTATTCTAGTTAAAGTTGGCTTGGGAGCATTTGAGATTTAATTTACCTTTGTTATATTACCTAACTCAATAAGAGTCCTTGGACAGGAAGGAATTTTAAAAGGCCACCTAGTCCATTCCCTTGCCTCTAAAAAGCACAAATGAACCAATTCAAAGTAGATTCCACTACCATCCCCAGCCGGCTGTCTATTCAGAAATCTAGTCACTCCTACTTTCTGGAATTTTTCCTTACATGGATCCTAAATTCTTTCCACTTCAGTCCTTTCTTTGTTTGAGTCAGTTACACACAGCCTCTGCAGCCTACCTCTCACACCCAAAAGAACAGAGCTGACCAAGTTGAGTTCAGTCCTAGAAAGCTCCATTTACTTTTCTCTCTGTCCAGTAGGACCTTGGTCAGACAAGGTCTGCTGTTTAGGAGTCTTGGAAGTCCATTTGCCTGAGAAATAGGACACAAAATGCAGCTATGTGCAGCTCAGCTTACCTGGACCTGTTGCCTCACCTGTAAAATGAGGAGGTTGAATTAGCTGGCTTCTAAGGTTCCTTCTACCTCACTTCTAGCCATGGTGAGCCTGAGCCTGCAACACTGCCAAAGAAATTTCACAAAAATATATAATTATAGATATTTAGCTCAATTACTTATTCAGATTTTTTTTTAAATCCCACTCCCAGCTCTTGTTTTTAGTCCTTATAAATGCATCTGGTTTTCCCCTATCTCTTTGATAAAAGAAATATTCTGAAGCAGGAAGGCTGGAGCAAAGGATGTAACCCCTGGATGGGGAAGTGAGGTGGGGGAGGCAGAGGAAGGAAAGGGATGACAGCTTTATTCTCGGGCTCCTCCTGCACCCTGTTGTTTCTTAATAGTTGCCCAAGTATGAACTCAATTGAATCCTAGCATCCTAGGGCCACACTCAGGAGTCTTTTAGTCTTGTCTTTGGACAAGAATGATTCCAGAAAGAGAGCTGTGGATCTTTTTTCAAAATAAAATTCTCCAGAGAGTGATTGGCTGGACAGGGAAGATGCACCCCATAGATAACAAAATACCCATCACCTGCTCTTAGGGAAACAAATAAGTGCCAGTAAGAGGTGGTTATTTATGTGACCCTGAGCAAACTACTTAATCCTGCTAATCCTCGATTTCCTCATCTGTAAAAACTGGGATAATTTCTGTTGCTAGGGTTGTTGTGGTGCTTACATTAGAAAATTTCCACCTAGGAAATGGTAACTGCTGTATTTTCACTTAGCCCATGCACATAAATAGCACACATGCTTGTAACAAGCACAGCACTCAAAAGAGTCTAATATGCAAGGTGGTTGTGCGGTTTGCAGAAAACATATAACGTGTGTGGTGTTTACATAAAAATTTGGTATTATTATATTCCTTTTCCTTCCACTAACAATATTATAAATCTTTTGGGTCAGAGTTGTCACATACTAGGTGTTTCATTAAATTATTGGTGAATTGAGAGAGGAAAAAAGTGCCCTGTGTTGCCAAAAACTCTATTCATAGAGTTCCTCAGGAACACAAGAGATTCACACTTGAACATGGAAAACTAAAGAGGCCTACTGAAATCCACCATGCCTCTCAGGCCTGGGAGATTGCAGCACTGGTATCCGATAGACTGTGCAAACTTCTTGTACAGAGAGGGACCGAAGCCGCATCTCCAAGCTCTGAAACAGTAACCAATGGCACAGTCAGCAGGGCTCCCACTGACCTTCCCCAACACATCCCTACATCCCAGGCCCAATGCAGCTTCATGCCCACTTAATTCACTGAGTTCCAATTTGGGTCTTAAAATATATTAAAGGGAGATTTTAATAATGAAGCAGATCTGTGCATGCAGCAGATGTTCCGTGTTCCTTTTGGACCCAGATATCTCTGAGCAGCTTTTTCAGGTGCAGGGACTAGGCTTCCCTTCCTCCCCAGTGCATGGACGCAGCTCAGGCCACAGCAGGGTGTTTAGTGCTCTTCAGTGGCTCCAGATTGTGGCGCTTGTGCAGGTCCCCTCATATGTAACCAATGGCTCCTGAGAGCCTGCCTCTCATAAATTACTTCACACGATGCCTGCGACCACCTCAGAATTCAAGTTTGAATAGAGCAGGAAAAAGGTGTTTGAAAGGCCTGTTCACTCAGCTGCATTTTAATTTCCTTTTCAATCTTGTCCCAATTAATTTCACAGAATTAATCTCACAGAAGCAAACTCGGCAGCATTGAGGCTGTGGTTTTAGTGTGGCGGTCGCTCTGCCTGAACATGAAATAGGAGCTAATATAAAAATCCATCTGCTGTGTTTGAAATACACGCTGGCTGCTGCTCAGTCCTGTCTGACATTCCAAACATCAACAGCGAGGGAAAGTGATTTGGGGGTTAGTGACCATCAGTACTTGGCAGGGGTTCAACAACAGGTGTACTCCAAAAATCCATTCCGCCTGGCCACCAGGCATGACGGGGCAGGTGCTGAATCACCCTCCGTGTGATAGCACTGTGTCCTGGCTTGGTTCCTTTTATCTGAAGATCTCAAAGCCCTGCTGGTGGACCAGCACCTCTGTGGGCATTTGTTAGACTGGGGGGAAGGGACATGAGGAGCCTCGAGTAAAAGAAGTCACAGAGTCCCAGCTTTCAGAGGCATGACTCTGCCTTCCTGGCTCCAGGTTCTCTCACTAGGGGACATTGCCTACATTCTTCTTTTCTAAATCATAAAGGTGTTTGTTCTACTATGCAGTATAACTCTTCGATAAATGCCCGTTTCACAAATAAGCCTCCAGTTCCAGAAGTAATATATGGTGGTGACAAGATGTGGTTGTGTTAGGTGCTATCAAGTTGGTTCCCACTCATAGCGAACAGATGTACCACACAATGCAACGCTGCCCAGGCCTGTGCCGTCCTCACAGTCGTTGCCTTGTTTGAGCCACCATCACAGCCATTGCGTCAGTCTATCTGGTTAAGGGTCTTCCACTTTTTCACTGACCCTCTACTTTACCCAGAATGATTGGTCCCTTCCGACAGCATGACCAAACGACGAGAGAGAAAGTCTGGTCATTTTCGCTTCTGAGGAGCATGCCAGCTGTATTTCCTCTAAGACCGACTTGTTCGTTCTTCCAGCATTCTATAGTATATTCAATATTCTTTGCCAACAGCAACTCAAATGCATCACTTCTGCAGTCTTCTTCATTTGTTGTCCAGCTCTCACATGCATATGAGTCTACTGAAAATAGCCTTACTTGCGTCAGGCACACCTCAATTTCCATAGTGATATATTTGTGCTTTAACACTTTAACAAGGTCCTTTGCAGCAGATTTGCTCAGTGCAATACATCGTCTGATTTCTTGGCTGCTGCTTCCATGGGCATTGATTGTGGATCCAAGTAAAATGAAATCCTTGACAACTTCAGTCTTTTCTCCATCTATCATGATGTTGCTTATTGGCCCAGTGGTGAGGATTTTTATTTTCTTTATGTTGAGGTTCAATCCATACTGAAGGCTGTAATCTCTGAGTCCAATAGATAAGGATGGATTAAAGAGAAAGAAAGAAAACCTCTTTGTGTTTCAATTGACTAGAATGGAATTCCTTAGTGAGGTCTTATAACTGAGGCAGTAGATGCATCTCTTGGACTTGGGGGTGTATGCCTCACAAATTGCCCGTAGGCACCTCTAAGGCCACATCCAGCTACTTATTTCCATGGAAATTAGCCTTGGAGCAACAGGTTGATCAGCCCCAGTTTCCAGAATGAGTGCTTCCATAAGGTTGATACTTATGTGGGGGCTTAGCAGGGGTGGGAAGGTGTGGCCCAAACATACCAGGCTTGGGGTTGTCTTTTCTGCTGGCACACCAGATATGTAAAACAAAGAGATTTACAGCCAAGGTCAAGTTTAACATTGATGCTGCCAGGTGGCCATGGCCCTTATATGGAGAAAGATAAGCCAATTTTATCACCCAGGGTGGCCTTTATCTTCCAGCACTGTCTTGGAGCTGCTTAAACCTAGATTGGATGCTGGCTTCAAACCCAGCTTCTAGTTATCTGAACACAGCAGGCATGTTCCCCACACACCTGGACTATGTTAACATAACACAGTGGCTGTTATAATGGGATTGTTGAAACCCAGTATTCTCCACCTACTCCCTCAAAGGGCTACTTGAAGAATGTAGACCTTTCCCCCTGCCTTGACCTCAACCTCTCCAGAAGAGATTTATACGTTATAAAAATTTTCTGAATGTAGCAGTACTTCCTCTTTTAAGTGTGCTTAGTTGAATGTGACAACAACCCTCATAAAAACAGATAAGTTAATTCCTTCAATTGCTTCAAATGAAGGATTTTTTTTTTTTTTTTTTTTTTATTTCAGGGCTCTGAGGGAAAGGAGGTGTTTGGTGACATCTAGTGTCCATTTAGGACTTCCTCCGGCGCTGTACCCTCTGCTTGGCTGAGGGGGGATGGGCAAGGGGGGTGTATCAGAGGTAATCTGGGGGTAGTAAGTGGGGAGAATATAGGCCCAGGGCACAGACTGCCTACACTAATCAATGCCTGTCAAAGAGCTGTTACCCACCTCTGACCTAACCAAAGGGGGCAGGTGAGGGAGTAGCATAGGGAAATATCTTTCCTTATTTACAATAAGGAAATGCGCAAGAGAAGCAGAAGCTGTCCCCACCACCCCATTTCATGTTAACAAGGGAGTCAACACTGTGCTGTGATGACGAAGATGATGGTGATGGTGGTGTTTTCTCTCATTAGTAACCCCTATGGGAGGCTATAGACTTAGGAGGATGGGAATAGGATTTGGGGTCAGCTGGAAGGCAACGGTCATACACCGGTCAAATTCAGTAGAGGCCATTCCTTTCCCCCAGACAGGAACCAATCGTCTAGAACAAACCCTGGCAGCCTCATTCCTTCCAGGTAATTTTTATAAATGAGGGGACACCCATTCCAAGAGAGGACAAAAGGGAGAAGGTGTGTCTTTTGTGTGTATATGTGTGTCCATATGCATGTATGCTAACAAGACCTGCTAACAAGAGGCCCAATTACACATCAACTTGACCCTCCAAACCTTAGTCACTTACTATAAAACCCATTTTTTAGAAAGAGAACAAAACTGGCATTTTCCTCTTTAATCTCCTTACTCCTGAACTGTTGTTTGTCCTGGACAGAACACACACACATACACACACACACACACTATTCAGTCAGGTGGAAAGTCGTGGGCCAGTGAATTAACTACGAGACCCAGACAAAAGTATTTACCTAGAACCACAAAAGCAATGGCAGAGTTAGGTTAATGCTCACAATTGCCCAATGCTTTATAAATTCCAGTGTAAAAAATTCCAGCCATTTATTTTGCAGTGAATTTATAACAAATGCTGTTAAAGTCTTCGTCTTTTGACAGAGGTAATAATAAATTCACTGTTAAAGACGGTAGTTTAATTCCTTATACCTCCAATACTGCACAGAATAAACCATATTCATCACTGAGTAATTTTTTACCACATAAATCTTTAAAACTAACTGGTGAAGGCTGTTGAGACGGAAATATTGTGAATTTATTAGATATGCCCATGTAGTATTGGATTCAGAGGTTTCCATTCGAATATATTATGGGGAAAATTTGTGTCTTTTAACTGTGACATTCCCTCCATTTCCCACAGCCAGTATTATAATAAGCAGCTCCTCCAGAGTCAACTGCACGTTTATTAGACAGAGATTTAGTAATAAACTCCTCACTAACCTGCCACAGAGTCTGGGTGACATTTTGGTGAGGTGCCCTATTCAAAAGGACTCACAAAAGCTTTGTTTCCATGTAATTATTTTCTCAAAAGGAATTCACCCTTCCCAAACCTCTGTCTGCCAGTAGTGTATGGCTTCAGCACTACCACCAAACTGGCAGAATATTGAAGCAGATTATAACCTCATTGCAAACATTTGGGGCAGTAAACTTCTATGCAGCTTATAGGTCTGTTTATGGGGTACTTAGGGTCATTGGTTAGGAAATAGAAAAACTGGAACTAGCAGACCTAGCCAGACGTGTTTAAGGCTAATAAAAAGATTATATTGGTTCTTAAACTAGAAAAATAAACAATGGTTTTTAAAACCTTGCTATTTAAAAACTTTCATGTTGACATTTAACACATTCAAGATATAATTAAACCCTCAGATTTCAACAAAAATCCTTTTCCTCTACGATACAGATTTTGCGTGAAAATCTGGGCCCGACAGATGAGAATATTCTGAGCCCTTCTCTCGATTTGCTAATGAACTGGCATCCAAACGAACCCATCGGTTATATCCGATTGTAACACCCTCTCCGGTTTCATTAAGGAAACACTGATATTGCTGGAATGAAAAAGAATTGTTTTCTTTTAGATGCAGACATGCACATCATCTTTCTAGCAGAGAGGTTTGGCGGTTTCTTCGTGGCCAGTAGTACTCTATTTGGAAAGAGTTCCAAATGCTGAAAACTTCCCACAAGCCTTGTGAACTTTAAGTTTGGTGTGTTTTTTGTTCCTTTTTCTTTTTTTTTTTTTTTAATAAAATGAAATGAAATAGGTTTCTGACTGTTAAACGAAGGAGAAAAATCTCCTGTTAGTGCCAGACTGCAGCCCATCAGAATAATTGTTAAAAGACAGAAGCCGGCTAGAAAGATAAGCGTAATACCAGCAATTAATATTCAACATTTCACATTAAAGTCCAGAGGATGTGTTTTTCTTTGTGATGTGGCTCATAAGCTAAGAGTGTTGGGAGCCAGACTCTGAGCTCTGTCTTCTTTTTGTGCATGAGGATTAAGGAGGAAAAAAACAGCGGCAACAACCCTGCTCCATCTGTAAATGAACAAACATCTTGATTTTATAGCTATTTGCTTTGTAAAACTGAGGAATGAAACAAAAATTACTGGATGCCTAAGTAACACTTTAATTCCGAATTCATTTACGCTGTAGCTATGTAGTTGTCACAAACCATAATGCAGTATTTAATTAAAATAACAGAAGTGCATCTAGATATGTCCTGGGGTAGCTATCACCAAATTATAGTCTATGCCATCCGTATTTTATTTATGAAATGGCAGATTCTAAGGTGCAACTGAACAGATACAAAAGCATACATATTTTAAACCAGCATTTTTAGAAATGCTACTCTTTCTGAATGTCTTTAAATGTGCCCTTCTTCTACAGGAGGGTTTTTTTTAGTGGGATTGTTTTGGTGTGATAAAGATCTCTCTTCCCTAACACTTGCTTTTCAACTATTGACCTCCTATGTCTTCTGGCTGTGAAATCCCCCGTCTGTTGTCATGGAAAGGCTTGTGATTTTTCACACGAGCCACAGCCAGCATGGGACACTTAGGCAGAACTTGGACGTGGATTTCAGGAAGGTAGAGAAAAAGCAACCCTTTTCAGGCTGTGTGCCTGTTCCCACAGTCTTCTTGCACCTTTCTTCCCAACTATAAATACCCATTACGGTTTACACACTTGCTTGCTCCACTTTGTGGATGTTCACATGCAGACATACTGCTCCTTTTCATAAACGCATAGCATCTATCTTACACGCATCCACCATCTATCTCCTCGTTCACATTGGCTGTCCCATCCACCTCCTTGTCTGCAGAATTATGTTCAGCAAGGTCCCGATTTATAGGAAATAAATAATGAAAATGGAACGGACTAGGAAAGATAATCGAAACATTCAAATTGTTATTTTTCACTCTACTTTCCACAAACAGAGCATCTGTAAACACCTAGAAAAAGTGTTGGCTGACTCCTAAAAAGCAACACCTCACAGAACAGCGATAGAGTAAGTCTCTGCATTGTGTCTTTCCTGGTCCCCTCTCTCTTGCTTTTTGATGTTCCAAGAGCTTGCCATTTATAAATGGCAAATATTGTGTTATTATTTATTTTCATTCTTCCTTCTTCTTCTTTATCCTGTCTATAATTACAATTTTGGGCCATCAATTACCCGTTATAAAATAATCCAGAGAATTATAAAACAGAAACAATAATTGCAGTCACCTTTTTAAAGGAAATAGCCCTTGCAATTATGTATAAAGATATTCTGATAATAGTAGTCATCGGAACACAGCCCAATGCAGCAGCAAGGGTCTTTTGGAGAGAGGGTTTCTTATACACACTTGTAATTATTTTAGCCCCTTTCACAGGTCACATAGAAAGTTAATTTCAATCGTTGCTAATTTCCGTCCAACAAGAGTGCTGTACTTTAAACCACCCAAAATAATTGGATTCAAAACAAATTTAGGAAATTGAGTGTGTTAGGAAGCAAATAAAAATATCCTTTTGGTAAGGAGGAGGGTGAAAGTAGTAAAAACGGCTTTTTTTTTTTCCTCCCTTCTTTCCCCTTCACAACTTTGCCATTAAAGTTGCACCTACAGCTAGAAGTTTGTCCGTGAAAAATGGTCATTTTGTTTCTCTGCTCAAAGAATGTTATTAAAATGCTAATTTAAAAGAAAAAGGAGTTAAATATCTAGCGATGGTGCATTCTAATTGCAACCATAATGAGCTCTCTAAATGTGCGTGCCCCTGACACACACAGAGCATAAACAGCAGTAAACAGATCATTAGTACCCGCGTTCATTTATTCTGGCGACCTTACCGTGACCCCACCGAGGGTAGGGTGAAAAGCAGGTGGATCTGGCTGTGACACCCCCTAGAGGGATCCAGGAAATGAAGCTATAAGCGGTTGTCATGGAAACGCCTATGTGTGCAGATGATGTAACACACCGACAGGCTGTAGGGCTCCGCAACTGGGACGTTGCCTTTCCCTCGCCGGAACAATCTTGTGGATTAAATTATTCATTTCTTTAATTCACAAAGCAAAAGGAATCCTAATTTTCTTGGTGATATGCAACTCTTCCATTTGTCTAGGGTCTGGAACATGGTCACTTGTCATCCCCTCTTTCTCTGAAACCCACCCCAGCTTCTCACATTCCATCCCCAAATCACTGAATCCGGCAGAATCAAGTGGGAAAAAGCCATGGAAATCTGACACCCAACATTTGTACTATTTTAAATAGAAGAAATACAGGTTCTAAACTAAAATTAATATGGACAATGTCCCTTTCTGATGAGGACATGTAGACCAGGGACTAATTGTATACCTGTCCTGAGTTAAGATGGCTTTGTTCAGAGCAGGACAGGGTCAGGGCTCACCCTGGGAACTACCAAGCCAGTACTCAATGCAGAGAGCGTGAAGCAGACAGGCACCAGCCCCAGATGAGCACATCACCCCAGCAAGGTGCAGGGGGGAAAGAGGAGAAAGCAAGCATCTGCTCACCCCCTCCCACGTCCAATTGAGAGAATCGAGATTAATAAAAATAATTCTTTGGAGAATGATTCCACTCTATCCTACCCTGTTTTGCACCAAACAACCTCAATAACCTTACGGCAACAGTAGAATAACTTTTCTTCTTTTTTTTTTTTTTTTTAAGGAAGCAGAAAAGACGATCTGTGGAAATTATTTTAAAATAAAAAATATCCCGGCCTGTGCCTCCCCCCACCCCCCCTCCCTATTGCACTTTAGATGAACCTGTGATATTGTAGCAATGGCCCTTGAAGTGCAATGGGGAGGTGATTTAGGAGAATATTAAAGGCAATGTGGAGATTCAAGGCGCCTCTCTCAGGGAGATCTGGAGAAATACGCAGCACAGATGGGCCGAGCAGATTAAACATTTCCGTCACATTGTTTCCAAATTGTGTTGTGGTGCCTGAGGCTGGTACTGCGGTCAGAGCAAAACAGAGCGGTGCAGAGCTGCGAGCTGCGCAGTTTATGGAATACATATTAATACGCCGGTCTCACATGGTATCACAATTCTATCAGCTCCGAAATGGTGCTGTCTCTATTGTTCCTGAATTCTGCACTTGGCACCTTGTTTTCTCCCATCTGCAAAGTGTTTACCTTCTCTTTTTTCCTTTAGGTAAAGTTCAAGTTGTGTGTTTCTTTCTTTTCTTTCCTTACAGCCCTGTTTTGTCTTCCCTTTCACTTTCACACCCTATGATTTTTCTGTCTCCTGTACTTGCACACTCACTCTGTTTTGCATGCACTTCAGTCACCAACAGCAGCCCGTTTGTGCACAGGCCCTGCACACTCCCCTGGCCCTGACTTCATCATCCATGTCCACTCAGTTCAGGACATAAGCTTCAGACTTGAGGGTGAACATTTGAGGCCCTTGCACTCAAACGCTCTTGGACCCACATTTAGCTGACACATTCCTCCTAGCAAAAGAACCCTCAGCACTTACGTGGGAGTGTGCTTGGTACAGTTGTTGCCAGACATCCACAGCTGCTTTCGCTGACCACCCAGCCTTTCCCTGTCACCTTTCTTATACATCCTCACATCCATCTCCGAATCCAAGCCCATCAGCCTCCAGATTAGCAGCTTCCCTGAAATGGAACAGTAAATAAAAATGGTCCAATTGAGGCAAATTTCACGATTCCTTTTTATTATGATTTATACACCAAATACTGAATTTATGGGAAAAGAGAACATGATTGTCAAGAACTTAGGATAAGGTGTGAAACAACCTGGAGAGGCTGCCAGGCTACCCAAGTTTTCAGCCAGACACTGAGCTCTGATCCTTTCACAGGTTCTAGCATCATCAGTCCACTATCCACCCACTGACCATTCCCTCTCTCTCTCTCTCAGAAGCTCCGCATAAAATCATTCATGCTGAAACAGCTGGCACCTGTTTGTCTTTGGTGACCAATTCCTGTTCCCAGCCTTGTTTTTCTCAGTGGTCGGAAGGGTGCTGAGTTGGGGCCCTTGATTTATTTAATAACTTATGATATCCTGAGAAAGCATTAAATTTCCAAAGCTGGATTTTAGGGGTAGAGAATTTGTAGGCCAATCCAGAGTGGAAAATACAATGTTTTTGGCTGACCCTGGAAGAGTACAATCTACTCTGCTCAGGAATCCACATTCCCCATCTGTACTAATAATAATGTATGATGCACAAACACTAATAAGAGAAGCAATCATAAAGAAATAATTCTGTGATTGATTGGCCTTTGCCATGCATATATCAAGCATTTATTGATCTTTAATGTTAGGGGCTGATTGATTGATTGTTCTCTTGAAGAGGAAGTCTCTTGTTTACAAACACTAATGTAGTGAACTTCGATGGTTAAAAGAATAAAAGTATGAGATGATTTCTGGGTATCTTGTCCCATCGAGGCTTATTGAAGCCCAATTCAATGTAAAAAGAGAACATATCTGTTAGGTACAGGTTCAGGGAACCAACAGTGTCAAGCAGCTTGCTCCAAAAGCCATCATATGGATTTGAACAGAAGTTACGAGAAGACACCACAACTTCTAAGACACACTTAATGAGATGGTGCCTTAGAAGAGATATAAGCAAGTTCGGTCAGCCTGTGAAGAAGGGAATAGATTCTGCAGCTGGAGGGTGAAGCCTACAAAACCCAGCATGGAAGTATTCTTAATTCTCTTTCACTGTACTTAAGGAAAAAAACCAAACTCGCTGCCATCAGATCTGACGCAATAGCAGTGAGTTTGTACTTAAGGAAAAAAGGGCACAGACACACTGGGCCAAAGTGCAGATCCAGGTGGAAAAGACCTCTGTGTTTTTACTCTAGAGCACTGGTTTGTAAATTGTGGGGAGTCACAGAACCCTTCGAAAATCTAATGAACAGGCTAGGCCTCACCCCAGGAACACACAGATGTGTATATGTATACACGTTTTACGCCAAGGCCGGGGAATTCAGACATCCCTTAAATTCCATCCATAGCCATAGCCAGGCCAGGGTTCACGGAGTCCAGTTTAAGAATCGCTCCCCTAGACAATGGTGGGTCCCTTTTGTTGGAACAGCCTAGGATTCACTGAGCCTAGAAATTGAATTCTCATCCCAAGACAGGATGGTCATTCCAGGTCATGTCTGTGCTACTCCAGGGGAGCCATGGAAGCGCTTAGACAAATAGGAACCAGCAGGGAAGAGAGAAATTAAAATGTAGCAATCATGGAGTAGGGGTATTTAATCTCTTTTAAGGCTTATGATAGGCGCCTGCTGGTCCCCCACCCCTACCCCCAGTATCCCCTGACACCTACTGACAGGGTATTTGCAGCACCACACAGGGACTCAGGGCCCTGTGACAGGAGGAGTACTGAGGAGGGCCATGAGAGTCTTGAGAGCATAAACAGCAATAGGGAAACCACTTGAGGCAGAGTCAAACTGTGCAACATGCCCGTGGTTGGGGGCCATACTGCTTTTTGTTTATAGAATTTGCTGTTCTTTTTATGGAAGGTTTGGTAGGGTTTGTTTGGTTCTCTTTTTTTATTTTTTTCCTTGTTGATGGAGATTAGCAGCATAAATCCTTTTATGGCAGTGTGCAATCCCCCATAAACACTTTTGATTGTTGCTGATGGTGAGAGCAGCGTCTATTTCAGGTTCACTGGAGGCTCCATTCATCCAGACCATAGTTTCTCCAGCTAAATAATGGAGTCCAAATAACCAGTCTTCACTTTAAAAACACCTTCATTTGGGGGGACTCAAGGAGGTGGGCAAGCTTGGTGTTGAGAGAAACATGTTTAATCAAACTTAGAAATATCTATGATGAAAAGGCATATGTTGTACTACCTTCAAGTGACAAGCTTTTGAAAAGACTGTCAAGAAGCAAGTGCCAATGAGAAAGGAATCAGTCCGTTGTTTTTTAATAGATTTTTAAATTCTCATCTAGAGCATCTGTAGTCAACAGTTTGGTATAATTAACATCTTAGTTTTACCTGTCCATACACAGTGTATATAGTTACCAAATTGAGTACACGTCTAAGTCTTACACCCTCACACTGTAACTTGTGGGTGTGTGTATACAAACCTTGGTGGTAGATCCACTTCCACAAGGAGGACTTCAGGTCTCCTGGGAGCCTCTCAGCATCTTTCCAGTCTTTCCAAACATCTAGGCAAAAAGAAGTCAGACTTTCTTGAAAACATTGATCCCAGGAATTTTGTTCTGTCTGCCATCCTCAAACTAAAATCCAAGAATCAGCAACTTAATAAAAATGCAGTAAATTAGCACCTCTAGACAAGAGCAGAGTTCATTCAGAGCTGGGGTCTGTCTGGCTAAGCCAGTACTCTCTCCATTTTAATAGTTTAATAAAAATTAGCATAATTAACGAACATCTGTATGATCCAGAGTGGTGCAATTTGGCACTTGGAAACGAGGGCTTAAACATGATTGCTGTGAGTTTAATGTTGTTTTAATTCTTTTTGGCACTGTGCAGTGAAATAAACGTTTGGTGGTGATAGTTCTCGGCCGGATCTCATTTGCATTTTTCTCCCTTTGATTATGAGCAATTGTGGACTCCCCAGCAATTCATCAAAGTAGAAATTATTTTAAAATACCTCGTGGTGTTGAGACTGGGCTGGAGCAATGCATAGGAGGTGGTAGTGGAAGAGAAGGCTAGAAATTTTCCATTCATACATCTCAGCCCTGCAGCCCTTTTCGGGTATCCAGCCAAGGGATAAAATCTGGGAAAGACAGTCAGATCCTAGAACCTGTAGGTGCCTTGATTAAGCTCCCAGGCTCCCACAGCAGGAGACATATGGTCTCTGAGACTGTGCCATCCTCCTCACACTTCTGCCCGCTCTTTTGTTTTGAAGGGCAGACATTTGATTCCGCTAATATCAGTTCTCACCACTGTGGTGAGGCTACTCCATCTGCAGTCAGCAGGGTCAGTGCTCCGCTCAAGCAAGAGCAAACTGCCTGGGAGCCCAGCCCTTGCAGGTGTCCTGCTGTGCTTCATCTTCTTCCTGTTTGCACTCTCTTCCAGTTGGCAGAGAGCACTTCCCAAGGCTTGGTCCCTCCTCTTGGCATTAAGGCTCAAGGGGAGTGCTGCAAATTGTGAGTCCAAGTCGGGGCCTTAGCCAGTCCCCAGGGAGAGAATGCCCTATCTGGGCCCATGCAGGTGACAATGATGATAGCATCTGGCAGGTAGAAGGTCAAGTTGACCTTGATCAAAGACTGTCAGACAACATGGTACCCACTCTCTGCCTGTGAGACAGCAAAAGGGCTGGAGGTAGAGTTGTTAGGAGTCACAGTGAAAAGGGAAGGCAGAGTGTGCGTTTCCCCTTCATAGCAAGACCTTGTGGACATGAGGATTCCAGTGTAGTAAGCACAGAGCAACACTGTGAGAAAACGTAAGGCAGAAACCACCTTAACTTCTTAACTTCAGTGTTGGAGAACAGACAACAACATAACTTGTACCAGGGGGAGCTTAAAAACCTCCTGACAAGCTTAGGCTAAGGAATTCTGGGTAACCGTCTACAAACCAGTGTAGACTAGGGAGCAGGTAGAAGCAGGCCCAGGAGAGGGAGCAAGTGAGAAGGTGGGTGTAGGACAGAGAAGAGAAGAGGTGGTGGACACATTGCTTTAAGATTGATTTTTTAAAAAACAATTTCCAAGTCTTTTAAGGATCAGCTCAGTAGTCTCACTTCTTGTGCATTTGACACTCACTTCATGGCATTTAGAGAGCCACCTGGGAGACTGTCTCCAAAGGCAGTTGCTCTCTCTGCCACAACCAGTTCAGTCACCTGGGGAATATCTTGGAGTTAGTTGTAACTGAACCTGCTGAGAGTACTAATCCCCAGTGCTCCTTCAATTCTTCCTAAACTCGTTGAAGGTATTTGTTGAGCCCCACTCTGTACTGAATTCCGTGCTCTGGGCTGAGAATATGACAGCAAACAAAGCCAGCAAGGTCTCAGCCCTCACAGAACTTTCTGGTTAGTGATTGAGAGGAAGGCAGACAGGTAGATACAAGGCAGCAGGATAAACTCGTTTCCAGGAAGCACAGGGCCCTGTGGCCCACATAGATGGGGCTCGACACACACAGGCAGAGAGCGTCAAGGAGAGGCCTCAAGAGTAAGTGACTTTGGAATTGAGATCTGAAGGCTGCTTAGGATGGAGCCCCACAAAGGCGAGGAGGGAAGAAAAGGCTAAACAGGCAGAGGAAGGCTTCCTAGGTGAGAGCCTATGGACCATGGGAGTAGATGGCAGAAGTTCTGTTTTACTGAAGGCAGCACACAACTGTGTACAGCTTGTTAAAAAGTCAACAGTGGGCAGTGGGAGTTTCAAGCAGAGCAGCAACATTATCAATGTGCATTTTAGAAAGATTTTGGCTGCAGAATGAAGAAGAGATGGGAGGAGAACAAGAATAGAGAGAGAGAGACCACTTTGGAGGTAGTTTCCATAGGCCTTATGTAGATGACAATGAAATGATCCTAAGGTACTGGGAATGGGAATGGTGGGTGGATTCCAGTAATATTTTGGAGCGAGAATCAACAGGACTGAGGGATTGACTGGAAGGGGAAGTGAAATCAGGAATAACTCCTAGGTTCCTGGCTCAGGTAACTGAATGCACAGTGGTACCAGTCACTGAGACAGCAGACACAGGAGGTGACGAGTACTCAGGAGTGAGAATCGGGGTGCATGCAAGATGGGTTAAATTAGGACATACTGAGTCACGTGGCTAATTGGTGCTGCCATCAGAAATTGATGACACACACTTGGATAGGGTCCAACACTCACATGAGAGAGCTGGGCTGGAGCTAGGGTTGTGAGTTATTAACACAGAGCTGGTGGGTAAACCACAGAGGCCTGTAAGATTGTTCAAGGAAAAGTACACCAAGCCAGGAAAGAAGGGGGTCAGGACAGAACCCTGGAAAACAACCACACTGAAAGGAGAAATAGAAGAGCCTGCAAAAGAATGTGAGGAGACACAACCAGAGAGGTAGGAGGGGACCCAGAGTATAGTTATCATAGAGACTAAGAGAAGAAAATGCCCCAGGAACCGTCTATGATGCCGGTACTATTGAGAGATCGTATAAGTGAAAGACTTGAGAAGTTCAATTTGAGCAGTCAGAGGGTTATAGGAGACCATGGAGAGAGCGCTTAGGTGGGGTGATGGGAGCAGAAGCCCCACTAGAATGGCTGGAATTGTGAATAGAAAGATGTTGGGACAAGTGGTGTAGTAAACTCTTGCAGTAAGTTTGACTTTGAATTAGAAATCAGCATGGACTAGTAAAAATCAGAAGTGGACATAAAACAGTGATTTTTTTTCATGTTTTCAAAGTTTATGTTTTTAATGTTTTATTGTGTCCTTGGTGAAGGTTTCCACAGCAGTTTAGGTTCCCATTCAACAATTTCTACACAGATTGTTTAGTAACATTGGTTACATTCTTCAGAATGCATTCTCATGATTTGTCTTCTAGTTGGTCCATTTTGAAGTGGGGATTATTTAATTGTTGTTTTCAAAGATGAAAGAAACTTAAACACATTTCAGTACTAATGGAGGAGCATTTACACTGGCAGCAGAGGGAAGACTCCACAGAACCTCCTCTCTAAGAACAGAAGGGGGTGGCTTACAAGGACATGTTGTGAGGGACAGTCTCAGACCAGGGGAGGGCGCCTCTCCCCATGTTAATAGGAAAGAAGGATGGGTGTTAATACAAGGTTCCTGCTTTGGTGGCTGGAGGTTGACAAATCCAATGGCTTCTCTTTTCTCTTTGAAGTTGAGAATAGGTCACCTGCTTAGAGGGAGGACAGAGTCAGAGTTGGAGGAGGGGAGATAATATATAAAAAGGCAAAGAGATCACCAGTTTGTGCTAGAGACCCTGAATTTTACGTGTCACCAGTTTTATGTGCTGTAGAACTCAGCAGCGAGGTGGGCAGAAAGCAGAGAAAGCTCCATGGTACCCCAAATCCAGTCAAACCAGAATGTGTGGTATTTCTTACAGGGTCATCCTAAATTTTACCTCCTTCAAAAGAAAATATTTTCTGGTGCTTTCAGGAATAGTCCTGTAATGTTCAACAGCTGCTGTGCTTTTGAAAAGCTCTTCTGTATCCAAGGCGGCCCATCCTCAACCCTGTAGCATCTGCCTTCTTTCAGCCCTGTCAGCCCCTTTCTGGTTTGCTCCTCCCTTGTATCATTTACATCCTGCCTTTTATTATCGTTATTGACGTACCTCTCAACCTCTCATCCCTTCCAAGGGAGGCATCTAATGTTTAGAGCACCTACTATGTACCAGTCACTTGTCATTGTTTTCATGTCTGTGGTATCACTTATCTCCCCACAACTTGGGAAAGGATGATATTATCCCTACTCTTAAGATAAGGAAGTCAAAGCTAGGAGAACTTAAGGGCACACAGTTACTAAATGACCGAACAGGGATAGATCCCAGTCTGTCTGACTCCAAAGCCCATTACTCTATTCTGTAAGTTCCTGGGGAGCAAGCAGTGTTCTGATTCATCATTGCATATCTCACAGGAACTCAAATACCACTTCGCACAAAGAAGATGCTTGGTAAATAGTACTAACTATGACCTGACCACTCCCCTCCCCCGAAGGTGGTGTTCTGACATTTTAGGATGTACCTTACTTCCTCTGAAGAGGCCATGCCGCTCTGCTTGGTAAAAGAAATGAATGCTTGTTAGGTTCAGCAGTGGCATCCAATGTTTACTCTGTGTGTGCTAAGTTTACAGCGTAGACAGGAAGATAGCAAGATGGAAACAGAGTTTGCTTTCCTCCTCTAGATGGTTTCTTTTTATTTCATAATCACATCAGGAGTGTTAACAATTCATCCTCATGCCGCCAACCAAGAAACCACCCACAAAATCTTCCATGCAGTCACTCCAAAAGATTAACAGAGCTGCATTCCACATGAACCAATCATCTTTTCATTTTGCAGGAATATAACATGTATGGCTGGTGGGTAGGAGAACTGAACAGCCTCGTTGGGATTGTTCCAAAGGAGTATCTCACCACTGCCTTTGAACTGGAAGAAAGTTGAAGCCCAGGTATCAGAACCACTGTCAGTGACCTGCCGTTAGTGAGTGGAACTTGTGGGCCATGCTTTTCTTACACTGAAAGATGAGAGGTACCAGTGAAGTAGCTTTTCTTCATTTCCAAAGGTGCTGCTGATGACTCACCATTGAAATAAGATAAGTCTGGAACTGTCCTGACTCAGCTGGGAGACTGTGTTGGTTAGGATTAGGTTCAGCCACAAGTGACAGAAAACTCAAAATAACAGTGACGAACAGATTTATTTTCTTCTTCTGTTAAAGCCTGGAAGTGAGTGGCCCAAGATATTCAGGTCTTGTCTTGTTGTCCCACTGTGTGTGGCCAACATTCCCAAGGTCACCACATGGCCCAAGATAGATGCTTCAGCTCCACCTATCATGAGTGTGTCCTACCTAGCAGGAAAAATACTATGAAAGATGGGCACACCTTTAAGGGCACTTCACAGGTGGACATACTACTTTCACTTATATCCCATTGGCCAGAATTTAGACACACAGACACATTCAGCTGCAAAGAAAGCTTTATTCTAGGTAGCCATGTGTCCAGCCTAAAAGTAGGAGTTGGGGGTCATTATATAAAAAGGAGTGAATGATACTGGAGGATACCTAGAAATCTCTTTCACAGGATGGATCTGAGTTTTCGTCCCAGCTCTCACACCCATGGCACCACTTCCCATGTATTGCAACATGACTGGCCAAGATGAGAATCTAGCATGAGGCCATAGAACATATCAAACCAACTCCTAAGCAATAAAGAATACGGCTCCATCTTTATGAGCAGGAGCGATGCTGTATTTTACCAGTGTGAGAGTGAGTGCTTGGATGGGTGGGGTGACAATGGGAGTCACTTTGGTACAAAGTGGGTTTTGTTTAGATTTAGGGAGGTGATGAAGGGTACCCAAGGCCAGCATGATGTTGCTAGCTCCATCTTCCAGCCTCAGATGGGAGCAGCCTCTATGGCTGGGGATGAAGGATAACATCAGTGTGACAATGATACAGGCTGCCCTTGGAATCTTGCACACCAGGGCCCACGCTAGTGTGCAGCAGCAGCTGACTGAATTCATTTAGGAAAATACATAAGGATAGATCTTACTCTCCAATGCCCTTGTCCAACCCGAAAGCACCAGCTCAGGCCTGTCACTCAAGATTTGACTTTATGTGCCTTTTCCCAGTGAGCACTCTGTTTCCTTACCATGGATGCAGAAAGGTTGGAATTTTTCTGTCAAATCTAAACAAATCCAATCTACTTCACTCTGTTGTTTATTTTAAGTTGTTTATCTCCTCATTCTCTTTGACCCACCAATTTATCCTACAGCTATACTTGCACAGATGCAAAATGATGATATACACATAAGGCTATTCATTTTTAATAGCAAAAGATTGGGAATTATCTAAATAATAGAGACAAATGAATAAAGGAACTCTGGTGGCACAGTGCCTAAGGCATTTGGCTGCTACCCAGAAGTCTGGCAGTTCAGACCCACCAGCCACTCTGAGGAAGGAAGGGGCAATCTACTTCTGTAAATATTTACAGCCTTGGAAGCCTTATGTGGGTCACTGAATTGGAATGAACTCAATGGCAGTGAGTTGTTTGTTGTGTTTGTTTGTGTGTGTGTTTCTTTTTCTTTTCTTTTCTTTTCTTTTGAGTCAAATAACTAAGGAGCTCTGGTGGTGTAGTGGTTAAAGCAATTGGCTGCTAACCAGAAGGGTGGTGGTTTGAACCCACCAGCCACTCCATGGAAGAAAGATGGGATGGGGCGGTATGCTTCTGTAAAGATTTACAGCCTTGGAAACCCCATAGGGATTGCTATGAGTCAGAACTGACTCAGTAACAGTGAGTTTGGTTGTTTTGTTTTGTTTTTTAAGTCAAAGCACTGAAAACTGCAGCGGTAGAAAAGAAAGAGAGCTCTCTGCATGGATAGGGTCTACATTCTGAGATAAACAGCAAAGAATGCTAATTTGCACCATTGTGTAAACAATGGGGCGGAGACTATATATGCATATTTTATATTTTATGATAAGATAGCTCTGAAGGACAGGTAAGAAAATGCGACCCAGGGACCCAGGACAGAACGTGTGACAACGAGACAGGTAGGAGGGAGATTCTCCACTCTGTGCCCTTTCATGCCTTCTATGTTTTGAACCATAAAAGCAAATTTATTTGTTTTTCTCCTTTAGGACACACATTCTTCTCTCTATTCTGCCTTTATGAAGAAGCTGATTATCAAGAAGCCCTATGCCCCACCCTTGCTGCCCCTACCAGTGCCATGGATTCCTCTCCACCAAAGAGACCCAAGTCTTTGACACTTGTAGTGACTGTAAACCACCAAAAAGACCAGTGGGAAGAGAAACATTCATCAAACCTGCTACTAAAGCAGGCTTGTCATAGCTCATTCTCATCTCTAAGCATGTCCACACATCCATTTCTGCCTTACCCACTGGGTTTTCACAGGGAAGTTGAGAGAGGGAGAAAAACCCTTAGAGAAGGAAGTTGCTGGTTATTTTGACTGGTTTGAAAAGCAGAAATAAACTTCAGATTTAGTTCATTCCTGTGTCTGATGGTGTTGAGTTTCTTTTTGTAATGGTATCAAAATGCCAGCTTCCAAGTGGGAAAGGATGGCCAGAAAGAAAACAAAAGCTCTGGCAGAGAAAGGGACTTGAGATTGTCCTTCAGGGACAGAATCATCTCTGGAATCCAAGCCTGTCTGGTTTCTGGTCAGCTTCTCTGACTTCCGGTTGACTGATTACTTGGTTTCTTACACACTGATTCTCTCTGAGACAGGGCCAGAAGCAAGTCCTTGGGGTCAGCAAGTTGGAGAGTTCCTTTTCAGCCCTCTTTTCACAACCCCACCAATCCTGGTGGGAGCTCTGGTAGCTTAGTGCCTAAGGCACTTGACTGCTAACCAGAAGGCTGGCGGTTCAAACCCACCAGCCACTCCTCGGAAGGAAGATGGGGCAATCTACTTCAGTAGTGATACTACCTCAGAAACCCAAGGAGGGGTCGCTGTGAGTTGGGTCCAACTCGACGGCACATAACAACAACAACCAATCCTGGTTATATGTTCCTGTAAAAATTGCAACCTAGAAAACCCTGTGGGGCAGTTTTACTCTGTTACTTAGGGTCACTGTGAGTTAAATCGACTCCACAGCACCCAACAACGAGTCCTGTACCACAGCTTCATTCCAGGAAGAGACTGAGGATGCGCTTGAGGAGGGCTCCCGTCTACACAGGCCTTGTTTCTCTCTCCCGTTGCCTGCACCTAACACTTGGGTTACCTGCACGTTGAAGAGGCAGCGTCACATAGGTTAAGAACGTGGAATCATACAGCCTGGGAATAAATCCCAGTGCCCTGTAGACTAGCTGTGTTCCCTGGAGCACGCTACTTGACCTTTTGTGCCTCGATTTCCTCACTCTACAGGGGGTCTATTCTGTTGCACTGGGTCATAATGCCCAATAAGGGTTAGCTATTATTACTACCTGACTCTACACAAGACATTTTCAAAGATGGGTAACTGAGTAACTATAGAAGTTTTCTCTCTGAAACTGCCCATTTGGAGCAGCCCTGGATTGTTACTAGTCTTCCTCACCCATATAATGCCCACAGTATACTGTGGAGTAAGACACTCATCTCACATCACCAAAAGAGAGAAGCAGGAAGCAAACATGGATGTTGTCCATGGATTCCCAAGTTTCTCAAAAGATCCTCTATGCTAGCCATTTGTCTCCAGATTTTCTGCCTCAGAAGTAAAACAAGGAAGAGTTTTGTGTGTGTATGTGATGGAGGAAAAAAAAATATTTTTTTACAAGGGGAGGGCATAGCCTATGTCTGGGAGAAAAAGAAGAAAAGGCAATGCAGAACTGTCCATAGTGTCCCCTCCACTTTACACAGGGTGCTGAAGGAGAAGGAACCACTAGGTGGCAGCAGATGAGCAGATGAACCAAAGAGAACCAATTGCCTCCAGTTTGGGGAACCTTTGCACCAATCCCAACATACAGGTAAGGAAAATGGGCATTGTTCTAAACTGTTTAATATACAGAATAAGCAAAAGTCCCTTCATGCCACCCATCCCTCCCACAGGGACCCACCATCTGCAAGGCTGGGTGGCTAAGAGGATAGAATACCATTGTGCCATTTGTCTGTGACTCAGAAGCTCACCAAGAAAGGGGCCACCAGGAGAGGAAGAGCAGGTATCTAGAGCAGGGCCAGAAGGGGTTAGAGCTAACTTCATTCCCAACCCAGCTCCACGCCTACATAGCATGGCCATTGCCTTCCTGCATTTAAAACAAACTCCTCTTAGTGCAACTGTTGTTGTGTGCCGTTAAGTTGATTTTGACTCCTAATGACCCTGTGAGTGCAATAGACCGTTCGTTCTATACCTGTTGACCAGGAAAACAACCATTTGCCAAACTGCAAATGTCTTTCAGCACTTCTGTCAACCTCAGGTAGGCACCATATCAGACCTTGGACCCCGTTAGCTGTAACACTTATATAAAAAGAAATTAAATTGGCTTTAATAGATAGAAGCAAATGGACTGATTGGAAATCTGGTTGTAGCCATCTCTGACACAGTTACATGCAGGAAAAGATAGGCAAAGTTGACAGGTAGAGTAAACGCCACAGGCAGAATGGCAATGTCTGTTAGGAAATGGAGACCACTTGGAAGCAACAGATTTCTTCAGTCCAAAGCTAAACCTCACCCAGCAAAACTGACCCCCACTGATGGTCACAGCCACCATTTTTCCCAACAACCCCAGACAACAACTGCTAATCAGACTACCACTCCTCTGTCTGACTCCTCTAACCAAGTCCCCACCTCACTGCCTGCAACTAACTGAATAAATGCAGCATTAGATCACTTAACTAACCATATTATATACAGGATGGCTTTTTAATCTCCATTAATTGCTCAGTATGAGAAATAGGAGGGACAGGATTGGGAGGCTTTTTGTCCTTTCCATGATTTTATGTAAAGGAAGGAAAAATAAGAGAACTAAAATCCTAATTTAACAAAACGTGTATTTGCCTTTGTATATAATAGCTTCCATGGAATGCACACCCATCTGGTAATGTGACCTAGGCTGGTGCAGTGTGGCCTGCACGGTCCAAGCTCTCATACCTGAGAATATAAAATGCTCAGAAAGGAGTCTTTCAGCTACATTTTATTTTAAAACACATTTTTTTTCTAGTGAGTTTTCTCTTTTATCTGTATAACAAAATAACAGACATTTTGCACATACCTCAATATTAAATGTTCCCATATGATGGCCAGTTTTACCTCTTAGAAATCTATATTTAATTCAAAGCCAACATCATCTTCCCCCCGGTAGATGAAAATTGGAATGCGAATTCCCATTAAGTCTCACTCCCTAAATCTACACAGTTCAATTCTATTTTAAATGAGAGCAGGAGCAGAAAACGGGGGACTGGAGATGCCCTCCCTCTTGTTACCTTAGACACTTAATGTAACAGAGTACATAAGGAACAGCCTCCACTTCACTCTTCACTAACTTCTCTGTTTTTAGCACTTCAGCTTGCTCAGTTCACCATCTTGTTTAGAACCAGTTAGTCTTTGCAAGCGGCAAAACTCACAACCAAAGGTTATGACTTGGCCAGAATCACACACACTCTGCCGTGACAGGAAATGAAATGAAAGGCCTGTGTGATCTTCAGTCAGTGTTTTGCTTATGGAATCACCACAGTTCTGTGCAGTTAGACACCTCTGGTGAGAGCTTTTCCAAATCCAGATTGCACGCCCATCTCTGGCACCACAATAAAGCAGTAGCAGCAACACAAGGAGCTAAATGCCTGTGCGTGCAGGGGGTGGTTCCTGCCTTCAAACATCAAGATGGAGTTGAAGAGACATAAGGACCAAAAGAAACAAAAGTATGGTTTGTTTTTTGTTTTTTTTTTTACATCTTAAAAACAAAATTCTCAGATGCCAGGGATTAAAAAAAAAAAGTAACCCACTAGTGTCAATTGGATTCTAAGTCATACTGACCCTATAGAGCAGAGTAGAACTGCCCCATAGGGTTTTTCCAAGGATGTAAATCTTTACAGAAGCAGACTGCCTCACCTTTTGCACACAGAGCAGCTGGTGGGTTTGAACCCAACCTTTTGGTTGGCAGCCAAACTCTTGCACCATCAGGTTTCCTGGGCTGGAGACAGAAGTGCTTTAATCCTTGGCCAAAAAGCAGCCCTCCATAGCCCCTTCCCCACCAGGAGTGGCTCAGGAAGGATAGGACCACCTCTTATACCAGACTGTACAGAATCCTTAGTAATATTTAGTATCAATTTTAATCACAGAATGTGATACAGTTGTAAATTGCTTAAATGTAATCTTAGACTATCTGGATACAAACAACTAAATTATTTTGTAAAATCTTTCTACATTGAATTACATTATTAGTAACTGAGCAGAAGAAGGCTTTTTTCATTTTTCTCCTTCTTTTCCTTTAATTACTACTTCATTCTCAAAAAAGTTATTGATAAAGATTTACAAATATTAATTACCACAATATTGTAGCCAAAACACCAGAAAATTTGACAAAATCAACAACCATAAAAACACCGGGCAGCAACACAAACAACAGTGACGGCTTGTAGCATATGCAGGCAAAACTACATGATTTGAATGTCACTGTAATTGGGTAATAATGAAATTTTAGACTAGTGCCCATTAGAAAGTTCAAAAAGTAAATCATCGTTGTTTTAGCCTTGTAGGTATGCTGATATCTATAACACGAGCTTATGAAAAATATTATTGTTATTATAACTACAAGGAGCTCTGGTGGCGTGGTGCTTAAGGCATGTGACTGCTAACCAGAAGGCTAGAGGTTCAAACCCACCAGCCACTCCTCGGAAGGAAGGTTGGGCAATCTACTTCCGTAGTGATACCTTCTCAGAAACCCAAGGAGGGGTTGCTATGAATCGGCTCCAACTCAATGGCAGTGAGTTTGGTTTTGTTATAACTACAGGATATTTTTATAAAAATAGTAAATTTCTGCTGAAACATCGTACAAAAATTTTGTAGGTGGTCATTTTTGCGCCACCCCCTAACAGTGTCACCAATGTGGTTCACACTCCCTGCACCATCCTAGTGACACCACAGAGGTGCAGATTTGTGAATGCCCAGTGCACCAGCGTTTTGAAACCTATGGCGTAAACTTTAGAAACAGCAGCCCTCTGTACAGAGGATTATCCCTGTTGCATAGCCCGGCGACTCAAGCTAATTTTCTAGTTTGTGGATTATCGCAGTCCCTTGCTCCTCCTCCTCCCCTCCTGCCTCACTGTTTCATTTCCCATTAGAACTTAGAGATTGGGTCGGGATTTGAAACTTATAACTAAAAAGAGATTTTTTTTTTTTCTTTTTCAAAGGATTTCAATTGCTCTCCCTATTTCCCTATCAAAATTAACTGTTCAGAAAACATGTTGCTTCCTTTGAAGAACTGATGGATCTTTCTCTTGCAACTCTTTCGGATTCAATTAATTATATATTTTAAGATGTAGCTCATTTGTAAAAAATTTATTTTATGAATATAAAGGCCAAAGAAACCTATTAGAGGAAACTGAGGCACAAATAAATATATTTTCCAAATGGAGACACTTTGGAGCGTGAAAGGGAGAGCTATTGATAAAGCCAGCCTACAGATATAAACCAGGATGTGGTCACCCTGAAAATAAGGTTGCCTGTGGGCAGTAGATAGAGAAGTTACCTGGCTCTCCTGATGGGAGGCTTGGCACTGTCCTTTTTAATGAAGTCCTGTCCTCCACAGGCCTGGTTCCTGGGCAAACCCTGCCAACTGGCTTGCTTTTCCTGATGTCCAGGCTATTCTGGGAGGCCTGGTGTCTCTGGCATCAAGCCGCTCTTGAGGCTGGCCCACTGTCAGCAGCTGTGTGTGTTCAAGCTCCCTCGTGGGGCCCCCATCACAGCCAGCTATCTCTCCACCTGGCAGAGTGCCACTGAAGGAAGCACTTTTGTGACACTGGGCAAAAGTATGCCACTTCCTTGCCTCCTGTGACAGGAGTGATTTCCAAGAGATTTCTAGTGCTGGTCCTCAAAGAGCATCTGGCTCCACTGCAGACACTCTCAACCCGATGACATGCAGCTGGCCACCTTTGATCCCTGCATCCGATCACGGTCCAGAAGACAGGCTCTGAACATTTCCCTTTTACTCACGGTCACTCTGGCATTGCTTTGACTTGCATCACCAGGGTGGCACCATCACACCACCTGGATTTATCGGATGCCTCCCATGAGAAGGGCCCCATGCCAGGCCTGTCACTAACAGATCCCACCTCTGGGAAGGCACCTGGATTTTATGTCATTTCTTCAACATCTCCAAGGAAGTGAAGTGCAAGTTCAGTGAGGAGAGCTTTGTGCTTATATCACTATGGTAGTGCAGGGTTTTTCAATCTGTGCCCTGCTAACATTTTGGGCCAGGTAATTATTTCTTGTAGGGGACACTGTATGATGTTTAGTGGCCTCTACCCACTAGATGCCAGTAGCAATCCCTCTTCTAGTTTTGACAACCAAAAACGTCTCCAGACATTGCCAAATGCCCCCTGGTAGGCAAAACTGCCCTAGGTCAGAGGAAGTAGGAGGGGAGCTGTTGCATTGTGGGAAACTGCAGTCAATGTCATGAAACAAAGTGTATATGAGCTGCTGTATGGGAAGTGAATTTGCTCTTACCCAAAAGACAATTTTTTAAAAAATGCAATTTAAAAAAAAAAAACTGCCCCAGGTTGGGAACCATTGTCTTAGGGCCTTTGGGGTGTGCATAAGTCCTTCTAGAAGTGTATGCCTTAGTCCCAGGATTTCAGTGGGAGGGAATAGCCTAAGGCTGGCTTGGGAAGATAAAGTATAAATGCCATGACTTGCCATCTCACTGCTGTGATGTTCCTGGTCCTTCATGGTAGTATGTTGTTGTTATGTGCTGTCGAGTTGCACCTGACTCATAGTGACCCCTCCTTGGGTTTCCAAGGCAGTATCACTATGGAAGTAGATTGCCCCATCTTCCTTCTGAGGAGTGGCTGGTGTATAGGGAGATGTTTTCTCATTCAAAATGACCCCCAGGAGTTCTGTCAAGAACCATAACCCACTGCCTTCTCAGGAGGCCAGAGAAGATGTGGGGTCTGGTGTTTTGTTGTCCTTTCCTGCACAGGCCAGACAGGAGGGCCATGGCTCTCAGGGTTTAGGAGCCAGCAAGCCAGGCTGTGCTCCACCAGCCTCTTTTGAGATTTGCTCGCTGGCGCTGTAGACTCTGAAATGGTGTTTGAATGAGTAAGACAATACATGCTAATTTACACCAAGGCTGCATGACAGCAAGGCTCTTGCATCTAGAACCCTAGTATGTGGTTACTCTCCCTTGTTTGCCTTTCCTATAGTAGAAACCTGAAAAAGGAACACAGACTCTTGATCAGGACCAAGTGAAATGTCGTGTATGGCTTGGGAGTAAGAAACACAAGGTCACAAAAGCACAACAGCAAGAGATGGCTGCGGTAGAGAGGGGACTGTGCCGGGTCCGTTTTGCACTGGGTGAGGCTGGTACAGCCCGCTGCACATCAGTGTGCTGACGGCAGTGCCCAGGCAGGACTGGGGAAGAGTCAGGACAGGCTTGCCATCTCACTGCTGTGATGTTCCTGGTCCTTCATGGTAGTATAGGGAGATGTTTTCTCATTCAAAATGACCCCCAGGAGCTCTGTCAAGAACCAAAACAAAAAAACCACTGCCATCTCAAGAGGCTGAGAGATGTGGGGTCCGGCGGTGCTTTTGTTGTCCATCCCTGCACAGGCCAGACAGGAGGGCCATTGTGGCCCTGGTGCCAGCCCGAACCCTGCTGATGCTGCCTCCCGTGGGCCCAGAATCTGAGGCACCTGGAAGGGTTATTAGCAGGATTGGAACTCATCCCTCTGCTGGGACTAGATCATAATTACAGTAATTTTCTAACAGAGCTCGGTAGTAGGACTGTTTAATCAGCATCTGACTCCCTTGTGCTCCCAGCCCTCATCACTCAAGGAGAGGAGTGGGATGGCTCTTAAAGAGACAGTGCCTGCCTTTCAGCAGTGTGAACAGATGTGCCCTAATTGGTAGAATATATCTAAGTCTCGTAGCTTACAGCGGGCAGGTTGCATTGCCTCCAACAAACAGCCTCGGGCTTTCGCCATTCTGCGCCTTCTTCCCAAGGGATTCAGGTCAGGCTGCTGGTGGTCCTGGCTTCCCACACCAACATGGCTACCAGGGTAAGGGACACACACCAGACTAGAGTGCTTATGGTAGGATCTAAACAAGCTGGCCCCTGCAAAACTGATGGTATGAACAAGTGCTAAAGGATGGGAAAAGGGACTTGATAGTCATGTCTAAGAAATTTTGACTGGTGGCTTACCAAAATCTAGAGATTATAGAAGCATCTCTGTGTTCTTCCCCTCCTAAAGAAAAAAAAAAAAAAAAATCTTCAAACCTTAAGGACTTCTGGGTAGTCTTCATTCTCCTCCTCTAGCATTACCATCTCTACTTACTCATCATACTCCTTTTCACTAGGTCTAAGGCTCCCCTTGTTTTTCTCCTCCACTTGGGGAAGCTGACCAGATCTCCTCTGAAAAGAAGGGAGTAAAACTATTCACACTCTGCTAGAGTCAGGAGCAGTCTGTCACCTAAAGAGTTTGGCTCTAGGTATCGTTTTGAGCATGAATTGTTCATGTTTATTTTAATCTTGAGATTTGCAGTCTCCAGCTTTTCAGTTCCAAATCCAGCCATGGCTAAGATGGAACTGTTTTCCCCAAAAAAGTTATTTCTCTAATGAGATACTAGGACAGGCTCCTCCTGCCCTGTTGGTTAGCCAAATGCACACTTGGTCATTGTATCAGTTCTTGAACAGTCTCAAGTTCAAGAGAAGAGATGAGGCAAGAAGTAAATGAGAGATAGGAAGCAGGCATAGGGCTTCCAAGTTGGCTTCAGGAAACCGTCAGGAAAGAGAGTGCAGTGTTAAGAATAGGGAGACATTCATCCACAGTGTAAAGAAAGGTTACCTTGAACCAGGCTCCGGTGCCTTTTACAGCATTGACCCCATGCTGGCAGAGGGCCACCAGGGACAGGGTGGCTTAGGATCAGTGCCTGGTGCTTGACTGAAGAAAGAGCTATTTTGCGTTGCAGTGGTTATCTGCTTGGCGTTAGCTGTGTCTCAGCTGGCTGCCCACACATAAATTGGCAGATGCTGCTCCAGCCCGATTCAGTGCTCCTGCGGCCTCTGTGAGGCAGGCTGGGGCTGATCTGTTTCCATTTCTACCACCAGCCCTACCTTGCCCACCGTCCTCCCCACCAGTAGGATGTTAAAAAGATTCAGCGAGGGCTGAGGCATACAAACAAGTTCAATTTTAAACATGGAACTGCCTTAATGCCTGATCAAAGTCATGATCACCCCAAGCAAAGCTATCAAGAGGGTAGAGGGTGCCTGGGATTTGCAGATCAAAGTCCTCAGCAGTCAGACAACTGAACAACTCTGAGAAGCTCTGCAGGGGACTATGGGTCCTTTACTTCCTTGAGTAGTGGTGAGCTCCATGCCGTGTGTGTATACACTTTCCAAGCTCTGTAAGTTTTATACACACACACACACATGTATAACTTACAGAGCTTGGAAAGAGTCTCTCATATGAATACAGGAATATACAGCATCTAAAAACATGCTTGTAGGAAACCAAACGGCATTCCGTTTCCTCAGCCAGCAAATGGGTATAATCCCTGCCCTGTCTCCACACTGGGGGCTCTCAAGATCAAATAAAAGGATGCATATGAAATTTATTACTTCTATATAAGACAACTCAATCCCCACCACCATCCACACACACATACGGCCTTCCCACCAAACCCAGCCCACTCATCCCAGGTAACTAGACTTGGGCCAGGGAAGTAGCTTGTCAGAAGGTGACTTAGATCAGTGACAGAATCTGCCTGAAACCAAAATTCAAAACAAACAAAACTCTCCTTCTAAGAAATACCTCAGTGGGTCATTCCCCACAGCTCCCCACCCTCCACGTGCAAGTCATCAGCCACGGAGGCCAGCCCAAGCGCACAGGGACAGAGCAAACCATGAGAAGGCATACGGCACTGCCTACACGGGGACACACATCTTTGCCATTTTCCTGGTGCCCCAGGCTTGCATTAGGAAAACTTCCCTTCTTGGGATATCCCCCTTCCATGGCCCACACTCAACTCCACTGAGGACCTCGAGGGATGGTGCCTGGCCTTAGATAACTGAGGTGCTGCTGTATGCATTGCTGCTAATGGATCATTAAAAAAGCCAAGAGTCAGAAAAATCGCGTCTGTGTCTTTGAATGGCTTCTGCTGTCCCAGCAGCCTACCCTGTTGGCAGAATGAGCTGCTGAGCACCAACTCCAGGAAGAAAAGGGGAGAACAGAAGAAGGCCAACCCAGCTTGCTGTTTTTTGGCTGAGTAGGGAATTGACACAGACCACCTCCGGCTCCTGTCTGGAAGTTTGGAGATCAGAGAGCTTCAGGCACAGCTGGGTTCACAGCTGCACCATTTGGAGCAATGGACTCATTAATATTCATGAACCATCCCCACCAATCGGCAGAGCGGATGCCATTAGCTTAGCATCTGTCGGGTTTTTGTGAGGGTTGTGTATGGAGTTTTTTTCCCCTTTTCAATGAACTTCTTTTGACATTTTGGATTTGCCTCTGTAGGTTTTCGATCCTCGCCTTGCTCTGCTGCATCGTGCAAAGGAAAGGCTCAGGGGAGGCAGGCCGGGAAGAGGGATGAGCACCAGCCAGGGCTTTGCATCTGCCTGTTGACAAACTTTATTTCTCTTTCAGCACCTGGCACCTCAGACAGGCTGCGAGGATGCAAGCAGCATCAGGTAAATTATACCTAACAAGGTTCATGCCCAAAACTGCGAGAAGAGCTGGATCCCGGCTCTTTGGAAGCCGATCCTTCCTGGTGGTGAACTTGAGCCACACACACAATGCAGGAGAGCTGCAGTGCGCAGCCCTGAACCATTATTTCCACGCTGATAAATTCATGATTTATGAACGTAATGACTGCCAGCCCTCACTCCCTCCTTCTCTGCTACAGCTTGTTAGACACAAATCGCAACAACAGTCTTAAATACTTGAATTTTATTTCAGGCCAAAGCCCCTCAACTCTGAACTAAATGCCATGACAGCCCTGCAGCACAGGCTGGTAGTAAAAGGACCCACGGACAGGGTGGGATGGCCAGAGGAGGGAGGAGCGGCAAGAGGAGAAGCGCAGACGCAGGACCCTCAGCGGGAGCGCCGTGCAGCGCCAGTGGCACCGTTCATCCAGCAGCGCGGGCTCCCACTAGAGAGGAGTTACGGCAGCAGGAGGGCAGAACGCCTCATTGTCTGCAAGAAGGCATGTTGTTCCTCATCTCCTTCCCCAGAGCCCACCCGTATAGGTGGAAACAAAGCCCTTGCGCCCCGTTGGACTAAACATACAGCCTCCCAGCAACGCAGCACAGGGACTGCAGTAGCTGAAACCTGGGAAGCAGAGAGTTGTTACTAAGGGAGAAGAAAGGATTCCAAAAGAAAAGAGCCCACTCTAACCCTGCAAAAAAGACAGCCATGTCTCTGCTTATAACCCGAAGTCACAATGCCAGTCCAGGATGGCTTTTTCCAAAACAAAGCTTCCTGGGCCCAGTGCAGCAGTCGCCTTTCCCCTCTGGCTGTGACCAACTACTTCACTTTCATGGCTGGCCGGCTGTGAGCTGTTAAGAGGACCCCAGGTCCAAGCCAGGATGAGGCCCTGGGACAGGCTGGAAATACCAGTTACAGGAGTCACAGAACTCGTGCCATTCAACAGTATTAGTACCAGAAAGCAAGGCAGTGGAAAGAGGAACCCTTCACCATCCTGTCCACACAGGGAGGTAGGGAAGAGGTCAGCCTCCCAGGAACAAAGAGTTCTAGGGGCTGCAGCAAGAACAGAACCCAGCTAAGATGGCAATTCAGCTACATACGCACTCCTGTTGGCACGATATTCAATGTGGCAGCTTAGCACCTGCCACTTGCAGGTCCCCCAAACCAGTCACCTGAGGCAATGCTCCTGAAGGAAAAAATACATCTGAAGAAACTCAGTTCCCGTGAGAGTAAATATGAGGTTCTGTTTAAAATCAACCGCCCCGGGGCCTTACACTTAACCTATAAACATCTGCGCAGCATTTATTCCTATGGAAGAATCACAAGGAGTTGTCAGGACAGATTTCTGTGCAACCAACCCTAGCAGAGATGACTGTAAGGGACTATGCAACCCAGCCCTCCCCAGAGAAGCTTGTGCCCGATCTCAGCCATGCAAGTCTCCTTGCCAACATCTTCTCCATCCTCCGTGGAGCAGAACTCAGAGCTTGGACCAGAGCTCACTTTTCCAAGACTATTTCTAACTGACCAGGGTCCAAAGGCACAACGTGAGACAAGGGGGCTGACTGGTCCCCTCCCACGACCCTCCTCACAGGCTGAGCAGGAGAGGTTCCTTCAGCAGGCCTTGCAAAATCACAGTGTGATGGGGAAGAGAGGGCTGGGAGAGTGAGACTCTCCAAAGAAGGAGCTTCAGAGTCAACAACAGGAGCCCACACTTCTAAACGGTCCTTTTCTTCACTGGGAGGTGGTGATGGAGAGTTCCTCCTACCAGATCGTGGAAGAAAGCAGCAACTGGAAAAGAGTGGGAAGGGGAAAGAAAGGGTATGAATGGATGAACAAAAATGAATGGCTAAACCTAAGGTGGTGTATCCACACAATGGAATGTTATTCAGTCCTAAACAGGAGTGAAGTATAGACAGACACATTCCACAACGTGAATGAATCGTGAAAACACTGCGCTAAGTGAAAGAAGCCAGTCACAAAAGACCACACTCATCATATGATTTCATTTATATGAAATGTCCAGAGTAGGCAAATCCAGAGACAGAAAGTAGATCAGTGGCTGCCAGCGGCTAGGGGGTTGAGGGCAATGGGGAGCCAACGCTAATGGGAATGGGGTTTCTTTGGAGTGATAAAAATGTTCTAAAATGGACTGTCATGAGTGACAGTTGCACAACTCTGAAGGTATGAAAAGCGACTGTGTTGTATACTTTAAAAGGATGACTTTTATGATATGTGAATTCTTTAAAAAAAAAAAAAAAAGAAGAAGAAAAGGAATAAAGAAAGCCTTCCCCTTTCTTCTGCCCAGGTTTCAAGAGGATCCCTGCTACAGAGGTGGGTTAACACAGACCCACTCAGGATGAGAGAATTGTGCACATGGAGAATGAGGCTGTTTCTGAAAGCCACCAGCTCTGGGACATTCCTTTCCCTATTGAATGGACACCTCAGTGGCCCAGGTTACAGTGACCCTAGCCCTTGGGCTCCGTTACCTCTTAGGCTGGTCTCCTTTAGCCAGGTGAGATGAGCCCGGCATCTCTTCCTGGGCCCAGCCACAGTTTGACATAGCGTAGTGAAGGATGGCATCAGAAACAGTCATGGGGCCTCGGCCCTGCACACAGGCTTCTATCTCAGGCACTGAGAGCTGGCTTTGCAGGAAGAGGTGCAACTGGCTGTCTGACAGGAGGACCACACTCTGCAGGACCCTGGGCAAAAACAGGTCACACAACAGACACAGTATCACCCTGAGGAGTTGAGAGGCTCAACTGTTTGAGTGAACACTGATGGTGTGAGGGTACAAGAACGGCATCTACTGCAAACAGGCCTACATGTCTGAAGGGGCCGATGCTGCCTGCCACCCTCCTCTGCTTTCAGCCCAGGCAGCCAAGGCTGGCCCATCACGTCCACTCACTTTTCCAGGAAGTTCTGTAGACCTTGTCGTCGCTTCTCAATGAACTCATCCGAGCTGCCAAAGAAGGTTGACTTCCCAGGAAGCTCAGGTACAGGCCTGTGAGGTCACATAATGGATTATCAAGATAAGGATAACATCCAACATGGTCATTCCAGCCCCTGAACCAGGAACTCCCCTAAAAAGAGGCCCAAATCAATGAAATTGCTTTTAATAAGGTAGGACTGGTAACGTACGGATTGTCTGCCATGTATGAGGCAGTGTGCTGCATGTTTATAAATATTATTTCATTTAATCCTTCCAGCAACCCTGTGAGAAAGACAGTAGGAGTAATGGAATAGGATCAGAGAGGTTAAGAAAATGTCCCAGTGTCACACAGCTAGTAAGCAACAGAGCTGGTATCTGAACTAAGTCTGTTTTGATTCCAAAGCCTATGATGCTTCACTACATTGTTTACAAAACCCACTCCTACCATCAATTATTATTTTAAAAAGAAACCTATACATGGAGACATGGAAAATGCTAGATCCTTCTGTGTAAATTAAAACTACGTACTTCACTCCCAGAAGGCCACAGCTGGGAATTTTCTAAAAATAATTGAGTTGCAGCAAGTCATCCACAAACTCTTTAACCCTCCCTTACCTGCCCCATGAAGTGCAGCATATATTTTTACAATACAGCAAGCCAGGCTAAAGGGTACAGGGTCTGCCAGAGGAACTCAGGGAGTTCAGCTGGCTTATGAGAGCCTGACCCTAACGATGGCCTCATCAATCCTACACACTAACTAACTGGCTAGGTCACTCAGCAGGCCATCGCCTGTCACCAGACCACTCAGTGACCATCCTGAGGAGATCACTGTTCTAATTCTCTCTACTTTTAGGACTTATTTGGGGGGTGGGGGTAAGGTTCTCAGTCTGGTGCATATCTGAAGAAGGGTCTCTACACCAAATTTTTAAAAAAGAAAGAAAATCACAAGTTTTACATTTCAAATGGACAAGAACACCACCTGTCAAATTAAGTCCTGGTGCTTAAACGTGTCTAGTAACCAGTAATAAGCACGTTTAAAATGCCAGCAGTATGTTTGTTTAGCCCTAGACTAACACACATTTGAAAAAAAGAAGGGAAATTATTTTTGACATTTGTCTGGTTTTAGTAGTCAAAATACTAGACATGAGAACTTGTCTGTACCTCTTCCACTGACCTGGAAATATAACTGAAGAACACATTTTTAAATTTCCTTAGTGCCTGACATGTTGCTCATTTTCTTCATTGTAAACTCTACTTCCTGAACATGTAAAAGCCTAGGATCTAAGAAGGAAGTAAGAGGCAAACTCACACTAAACCGGCGTTTCTCTGTAGCTGCTTTCTCAACCACACAAACTCTCGGTAGCGGCGCCGCACACAGGACGTCTTCGCAGTAAAGGCTTTGCTGTTGGTCTTTAGGAGGAAGTACAAGCAAAGGTTTAGTGGGAAAGGACCAACCTTACATGCACTCCTCATCAGCACTCTCCCTAAGGATCCAAGCAGTCAGTCCTGTGCCCCATAATCAGGGGTTCAAACTAGAGCAGGTGCTACCACCAGGTAGCCCCAACAGCAACTCTCAGGCATCCCCAAGCTCTCTCTCCTCTCCTCCCTCCTTTTCTTTCAAGCTGTCTCTCTCCAGCCTGCCAGACACACCCACAGACACGTTCTGCCTTGGCACTAGCCCTCAGCCCTGGAGGGTGTTGACCCCAATACAGAAGCTTGATGCACTTACATGGAGGAATATCTTATAATCCACATAAGAATTCCAAGAGCCCTCATTCTGCACACGGGGGTCCTGAACACGCACAGTGATCACCTCCTGTAGTTAAGAAATGCTACCTCACCTTCGGCTCAGTCACATAGTAAGGTAACTTTGACAACACAGGTTACCAGATCTTTCCTTTCGAACCAGCTTAAATAAGCACCAACTTACTTACTGACTTTCACTCAATTCAACAAATATTTATTAAGCACCTACTATGTGTCAGGCAGTTTTAGACAGTGGGAACAGAGCATGAACAAGAAGCAAAAATCTGTCCCCTCATGAAATTTACATTCTAGAACATTCTCAAACCATACCAAACTCACTGCCATGGAGTCAATTCCAACTCATAGCGACCCCCTTTGGGTTTCTGAGATGGTAACTCTTTATGGAAGTAGATTGTAGTCTTTCGTCCACAGAGTGGGCGATGGGTTTGAACTGCCAAACTTCTGGTTAACAGTCACATGCCTTAGGCACTGTGCCACCAGAGCTCCTTTCTAGAACATTCTACCCAATGGAAAAGTTAGTCAAAATGGAACCTCATTTCCCAGCAATGCCTCTGCTACTAATTTCTACCAGCTTTAGTTTGAACTCATTAGAACCACCAATGTATTCATGTGGAAAGAGCACTACTGAACAATGGCTTACACTTCTGTGCCCTCCCTTTTCCCAAATCCCCTCTCCAGCCTTTACCCACCTGGTCCCTGGAGATCACACTCTTACCTCCTGCTCTTCGTTCTCCAGCATCCTACACCAAAAGCCCATTGGAAGAAAACATCTGATGAGGGACAAAGCACACAGAAAACAATCATGACTGGTTTGCCTCTATTTTGATAACTCTTTACCAGGGCGAAACCCCGAAAGTTTTTAACAGATGCCCTGGGGAAACCCAGGCCACTCTTCTTGTTCTTGTGTAAAACTTAAGAGGAAGCAAAAAAAAAAAAAATTCCCCACATTAGCTCAGTGCTAAGCTAAAAGCCCTGGGGAATTCACCTCCTTTCTCACATCCAGGACTCTCGACTAGGCCATCTTTACCCAAAACATGTTGGGGTCTGCACAGAGTATTCGTCCCAGCAACCTGAATAGGCAGGTTCATTTGTAAAACCTTTCTGCCTCGCAGGCTGCGGGCATGGTGGTGTCTGGTGGACGCAGCTTTGAAATTGAGCCTAATACCGCCCCCTCCCGGCTGTTTACAAAGAGCCAGATCCCCACAAACACCATTCACTGTGCCTGGTCTCTCTTTGTCTTGCTAACCACGGTCACCTCCCCACAGGTGAATTATAGTGCTGGGCACTCCCGGAAGCACCCAGTGGGCTACCCGGTTTTGACCTTCCCTTGTCTAATCTACTCTCTGGAACCCGAGCCAATAGTTCTAATCATTTCCTCTCTCAACATGCCATCCAGTTTGTACCTCTGTTCAAGTGCCCCACAGCTGCACAGGTCGACTCAGGACGCTTTCCGCTCCTTTGTAAAGATTCATTAAAGCCTAAGCCCCTGATTTCCCCCAATGTGGTAGTTTACATGTGCAGTGACATCGCCCACTCCAACAAGGGGACCATGAAGGCTGCAGCACAGGGTTACTCAAGTCCAAGGGGGCCCATGATGTCACCTTCTGTTAAAATACAGCACTAATCTTGTTACTCCTAGAACCGCTCCAACTGCATTCACCCAGGCTGCTGCCTCCACCCCCTTCTCCTCTCTTAAGAGCGGAACAATAAGGTTTAATTTCCCTTTCCAATTTACCTTGAAATGAAAACTGACTTCAGCCAATATGTACTGCCAACAAATGATCCAGCCTGGCTCCTGGGAAAACAAGACTATCTCTAAGCTCCCCCACTCCTTCCCCCCATCCCATTCTCACACCCACTCATTTTTACAGTCCCCCAATTAATTTTAAACACATTCTCTTATTAGTTCTGCTTTACCATTAGAAGAGTGTGTAATGAGTTTCCCTCTATTTTATGTTTTGCTAACACAAGGCTAACGTTTCAAGAGAAGGGGAACTCATTTAAACCACAAAATCAGCAGAGCACACAGCTTTTTCAATTCTTTCCAATATACCAGAAGGTCTCTCCACAGACATCGCATGAAGAGATACAGCAGCATGGCGATACGAAAAAATCGGACTACACTGTCATGCAAACCCAAGGTTTTGTGATTTCAGTACCATCTCAGTCTTCCTGTCGACAATTCAATTTTTAATTGATGCAGCGATCACCTCAGAGGGGTCCTGAACTAAAAGGTAGGAAATTCTAATTCCATAACAACCAATGCATAACATCCCAGACATAGATGGTCAAATGGTCCTGACTAAAAAGCACAGGCTGACTTGCTGTGAACAATTAACCTCTTTGGATTTTTTTTTTTTTTTTTTTCTCCCACTTCTCTTTTCAGGCATTTGGTCAGTTGCCAACTCAGGAGCAGAGAGTTGAATATTCTAAAGTATCTTTTCTCAGAAGTAATCAATAAGGAAGATGATGACAGCAAATCATAGCCATCCACACAGTCAGGGAAGCTCACACATATCCTGTGCATTCAAAGGAATACCAAATTCCAGACCATAATCTAGTAACTAAATGGTCATCATCACCTCATTCTCTTGGGCTCAAGAAGAGTTTGCCTGGGGCCCTGCACCATGGGCACTTTCTGCTGAAGTTCTTGTCTTTTCTTTGGGGGCTATTTTACTACTTAGAAACAAATAGCTGTAAATTGGCTTTTAAAAATCCTAGGGCCCCCAAGATGCTTTATACTTAAATCTAGTTTTAGAGGGCAGTAAGAAAATTTCCATTGTAACTTTCCTTAATAACATTAGAACAAAACAGAAACCTAGTTTAATAATGTCTAATAATTTCCAGCAACTACTCTTCTCCATCAATTTCCTCCCCATAGACACCACCTCTCAGGAGAAAATTAAGCTCAGTCTGGCCCTTGGAAGGGAAGCAGGAAGTTCTTAACTTTCGCTTTTATGATCTGGGAGATGGATCTGTGTGTCATCCAAATAAGGAAAGGGTCAGAGGCCTGTTCAGCTACTAGCCACCTCACTCATTGCTAACTACATTTCCTGGGCCCTTTCAATTGCAGATGAATTTCCTGTAGTTTCTCCACCTAGACAAGCACCAGTATCTCCAGCTGGGGAGAACGCAGTTGTCTGCGCTTTACAAAGTAGGTTAGGTGTAAAGCCTCCCAATTTTCGTAGCAATTCACGACTGCAAACCCCATCATTTTCTCTCCCATTTAAACTACTTCAAGATACGTGTTAAAAACAAAGCGAGAGGGTAAAAGAGATCGAACTCCCGAGCCTCCCATCCCTTCTTACTCATTCTTGAGCCCTTAGTGCCATGCAGCAAAATGGCAACTCAAAACACTCTCCTTCCTAAATATGCACAGGTGCTACGGGAAGCTCCCTGGTCGGATCAAGCTCGTGAACTCGAAAAGCAGCTCCCTTCGTCCACCAGTAAACTGGGATGGAAACGATACCTGGTCTTCCTTCCACTTCAAAGGTAAGTCACAAAGGCTGCCACAGTGTAGCGCAGGAGTCTCCTGTGTCCCGGAAAATATTTGCCATTACTCCCAAGACCTAACCGTTTGGGTAAATGTCCCCAAACCCTTTTATATCAGCTACTTCCTCTCCATTCTTAACGAACTAGGAGCAAAAAGGCCACTTGTTTCTTGGCCTCCGTTTCTACTAAGCTTGGAGAGAGGGAAGGAAAGAGACCTTATACTTTAAATTGAAAACCTGGGTTTCCGTCCTTGGATTCCGAACAAGCTCCGGCCTTCAACTCAGAAACGAGACAACACCTTTCCCAGGATGTCAAGCGAGGCTCTCACCCCAAACGCCCCAACTGACGTTCAAGCCCGCGTCCCCTCACCTGAGTCCAGTCCCCACTCCCCAAAGCGACACATCCAGCAGCCTACCATATAGCCAGGGTCGTGGCTTCTCCTTCCGGGTGAGTTGCCGGTGTCCGGGTGCACGACGGGAGATGGCTCCCGACGCGCCAATCCTGGGTGCTTGGGACGCCCCGCCCCTACAGGCCCAGGCTCTCAGTGGCGGTTCTCGCTCCCGGGGTGGCGTGGCTCCGCCCCATCCAGGCACCCGACAGGAGTCGGACTCCCCTCGTCTCACTTTAAGAGGTGAAGGTTGAATGCGGTGCCGGATGAGGGCTGGAGAATGGGCTCCGCGTTCAATCCAGGGCCGCATCCCGCCCATCATTATCAGGTCCAGCCAATCAGCGGCCAGGTCTGAAAGTTGGTCCATGGAGTAGAGAGGTGTGGGGAGGTTGTGATTGTTGTTTCCATTCGGCTATGCGTAGTCTTGAGCGTGGGAATTTTGTGGTAGAAAACGCCCACTTTCCTGGAGCTTCACTTCGTCTCTAGAGAGTTCTTACTTAACACCGTTGGTTGCAGTTCCCCAGCAGAGGTGCCAAGGGGGAGTCCAACGTAGATTCGTAAAACCACAGACTCAGAACGAAAAGTAGATCTCAGAGGGCCCAACAGTTCGCACATTTCACCAGCGGAAACAAGCCCAAGGAAGGATCAATGCTGCTAGTTAGTAAGAAAGAAAAATCCGTTGAATATGATGAAGACTTTTAGATGTTAAAATGCCTTTTAACAACCTATTTAAACTTTAAAACCCACAACCATTGAGTAGCTTCCTACTCATAGCGACCCCCAGAGGGTTTCCAAGGCTGTAAATCTTTACAGAAAGAGAATCCGTCATCTTTCTCCCGCGGAACAGCTGTGGGTTCCAACCGCTGACCTTTTGGTTCGCAGCCGAATGCCTTAGTCACTTCGCCACCAGAGCGCCTTAATTAATCTTTAGCAAAGATAGTATCAAGGGGAAAGTCATGGTCGTAAGTCATAGGCGCTGGAGTGGGACTACCTGGTACAGCACCCAGCATTATACTAAGCGCGCGATCTTGAACTGGTTCTAAATGTTTCCTGATTTATAAAGTGGAAATGATTGTACATACTTCAAAGCAAGGTTTCTCAAACTTTCTGTTCCCAGGATCTCTTCACACACTTAAAAATAATTAAGGCTATAACTTAACTGGAAATTAAAATTAAATTTAAAAACACTAATTTAATAAAATAAAGTATTACATGTTCACATATTTTATAAGCCATATATTAAAAAAAAAAAAAAAAAAGCCAAACCCACTGCCATCGAGTGGATTCCAACTCATAGTGACCCCCATTGGGTTTTCAAGGAAGTAAATCTTTATGGAAGTAGATTGCCTCCATGTTCTTCATCAGAGCAGCTGGTGGGCTTGAACCACCAACCTTCTAGTTAGCAGTCAAATGCCTTGGATACTGCACCACCAGAGCTCTTTCTCATAAGATATAACTATATGTATATCCCAAAACAAAACAAAACAAACAAATCATGAATAGACTGACATTGTATTACAATTTTGCAAATCTATTTAATGCTGACTTCATAGAAGACAGCTGGATTCACATATGTGCTTCCTGGTTTACTCTGCTGTGCTGTGTTGTTCTGAAGTATATGAAGAAAATCCTGCCTTACACAGATAGAGAGATGGAAAAGGGAGGAGAATTTTTAGCCTTCTCTGGTAAGTGTGAATATTATATGATACTATACTAAAACTCAACAAATGGTAAGTTGTTTGTTTTTTTTTTAATCTGAAACCATTTATAAAATATTGGTTCACTGAATTATGCAGATCTTCCCAAAATAATTTCATTTCATTATTCAGTATAATAAATCACTTTTTAAAAATCATCATTGATATCATCAGGAAAGTCTTGGGAAGCTGTTAGGCTCATTGTTGTGGGTACTACACTTTCCAAAATTACCATTTTTGTTTAAAGCTAAGATTTTATCATGGGCAATAAATGCTTTAAGCTCTTTTCCTTACTTTCAGGCATTTCAAGTTCATTTTGTTCCAATACACAAATCTGACTAACTATAGTTTTTCTGTCAGTCATTCTTTCAGGTAAAAAATAAGTTCTATGAAAAAAGTAGCTAGCTCTGCTCACACATCTCAAACAATCCTGCAATCATCACACTCTGTTATACAGCAGAAGTGCTTTGTGCAATTTGCATTTCATCTCACAAAACATTGAAAATACTTTATGATAGAGATGTAATAAGATTAATATTCTTACTACTTCAATTCTCAAGTACAAGTGACTTTTTAATTCTTTTATTGCAATGACTCCAGTACATTTTGGTGCTGCTGCCTTGATTCACGCTTAGATGCCAGCAGTTTCACTCCCCTTGCTTTTGCACCATCACTGAAAATGTCAACATAGTAAAATAGAAAAGATGTCTTAAGATTGTTATGAAAATAGTTTTGATCTGGCAGACCCCTTGAAACTGTCTCAGGAACTCACGGGAGCCTGTAGACCACATTTGGAGAACCACCTCAGCAGAGTATATCTGCAGAATCTATCTATTTATTCAGCAAATGTTTTGTTGAGCTCTTCTATGGGCTATGAGTTGGAATTGACTTGATGGCAGGAACTTGGTTTGGTAAGTCTATGGGCTGGGCACTAAGAATAAAGCAGTAAACCAAAGAGAAAAAACATTTTGACCTCCTAGAGATTATATACATAGACCAAGAGGCTGTTGTTGGAACATAACAAGAGGATGCATGGTTTAAAATCAGGAAAGGAGCGCGTGAGGGTTGTATCCTTTTCCCATACTTACTCAATCTGTATTGTTGTTGTTATGTGCCATTGAATCCTCTCCGACTCACAGCGACCTTATGGACAACAGAACAAAACACTGCCCGGTCCTGTGCCAGCCTCACAATCCCTACTATACCTGAGCCCATTGCTGCAGCCACCGTGTCTATCCATCTCATTAAGGGGTTTCCCCTCTTTCTTCGACCTTCCACTTTACCAAGCATGACATCCTTCTCCAAACATTGGTCCCTTTTGACAACATGATCAAGGTAGGTGAGACGAAGTATGGCCATTCTCGCTTCCAAGGAGCATTCAGGCTGCACTTCTTCCAGGACAGATTTGTTAATCCTTTTAGCAATCCACGGTACTTTCAGCATTCTTCGCCAGCACCACAACTCAAAAGCATCAACTCTTCTTGGATCGTCCTTATTCATTTGTCCAGCTCTCACATGCATAAGATGCGATTGAAAATACCATGGCTTGGGTTAGGCGCATCGTAGTCTTTAAGGAGATATCTTTGCTCTTTAGCACCTGAAAGAGGTCTTTTGCAGCAGATTTGACCAATGCAATATGTCTTTTGATGTCTTGACTGCTGCTTCCATTGGAGTTGATTGTAGAACCAAGTAATATGAAGTCTTTGACAATTTCAGTCTTTTCTCCATCTATTGTGATGCTGCTTATTGGTCCAGTTGTGAGGATTTTTGTTTTCTTTATGTTGAGGTGTAATCCATACTGTAGAGTGTAGTCTTTAATTTTCATCAGTAAGTGTTTTAAGTCATCCTCACTTTCAGCAAGCAAAGTTGTGTTGTCTGCATATCGCAGGTTGTTAATAAGCCTTCCTCCAATCCTGATGCAACATTCTTCTTCATATAGTCCAGCTTCTTAGATTATTCGCTCAGCATACAAGTTGAATAAGTATGGGGAAAGGATACAACCCTGACATACTCCCTTCCTGATTTTAAACCATGCAGTATCCCCTTGTTGTGTTCGAATGACAGCCTCCTCATTTATGTACAGGTTCCTCATGAGCAGGAAGCACAATTAAGTGTTCTGGAATTCCCATTCTTCTCAAAGTTATACATAATTTGTTATGATCCACACAATTGAATCCCTTTGCATAGTCAATAAAACACAAGGACTCATCTTTCTGGTATTCTTTGCTTTGAGTCAAGATCCATCTGACATCAGCTATGATATCCCTCACTCCACATGCCTTTCTGAATCCAATTTACATTTCTGAAATCTGTATGCTGAGCAATCTATATGCTAAGCAAATAATCCAAGAAACTGGACTATATGAAGAAGAACACTGCATCAGGATTGAAGGAAGAGTCATTAACAACTGCCGATGCGCAGATGACACAACCTTGTTTGCTGGAAGTGAAGATAACTTGAAGCACTTACTGATAAAGATTAAAGACTACAGTCTGCAGTATGAATTACACCTCAATATACAGAAAACAAAAATCCTTACAACTGAACGAATAAGCAGCATCATGATAAATGGAGAGAAGACTGAAGCTGTCAAAGATTTCATATTACTTGGTTCCACAATCAACACCAATGGAAGCAACAGTCAAGAAATCAGACAAACATGGAAGTGCAGTGCCTAAGGCATTTGACTGCTAAGCAGAAGGTTGGTGGTTCAAACCCACCAGCTGCTCTGCAGAAGGAAGCCTGGGCAATCTACCTCCATAAAGATCTAGCACCTCAGAAACCCAGTGGGGGTCACTATGAGTCAGAGTCGACTCAATGGCAGTGGGTTTGGTTTGATTTTGGTATTGCACTGGGCAAATCTGCTGCAAATGACCTCTTTGAAGTACTGAAGAAAGATGTCTCCTTAAGGATTGTTATTGTTGTTGTTATGTGCCATCGAGTCAGACCCAACTCATAGCAACCCATCCTTGGGTTTCCAAGGCAGTATATCACTACGGAAGTAGATTGCCCAACCTTCCTTCCGAGGAGTGGCTGGGGGATTTGAACCTCCAGCTTTCTGGTTAGCAGTCAAGTGCCTTAGGCACTATGCTACCAGAGTTCTTAAAATATTTTCCTCCATACTAACTGAAATTATTTGTTTCATTTAAAATTCTATTGTTAAAGATTTATTCATTTGGGGTTAACAATCATCCTCTTTTAAAAGGCAAAAATGCCTCACAGCTTTGTCTCTCTTATTGCCCCAGCTGTCTGATTCTCAAGTTACTTCTTGGTAGAAACCGGACTCCCTCACTAGTAATGATCCCTTCACAGAACAAAACCAATTAATATCAGGGGCTGTGGTGTATGATTTGAGAAATATTCATTTTTATTCTGTCTTTCCAGTTGTCACTATGAGTTGGGTCTGACTCGATGGCATATAACAACAACAACAACAATATGACATGTTTGTCTAGTAACCTAAAAGTCAGGGGTTGGAATCCATCAGCTGCTCCACAGGGAGAAAGATGTGGCAGTCGGCTTCCATCCAGATTACAGCCTTGGAAACTCTATGGGGGCAGTTCTACTCTGCCCTGTAGGGTCATTATGAGTCGGAATCAACTCCAGGGCAATGGATTTGTTTTGGTTTATACTTCCTTCTGATAGTGTAGTGCCTAAGGTAAAAATGATATGCCATACTAGTAGAATAGGAGCTGTGGTAGTGTAGTGCCTAAGGCATTTGACTGCTAACCAGAAGGCTGGCGATTCAAACCCACCAGCCACTCCTCGGAAGGAAGGTTGGGCAATATACTTCCGTAGTGATACTGTCTTGGAAACCCAAGGAGGGGTCGCTATGGGTCAGGTCCAACTCGATGGCACATAACAACAACACTTCCCTCACACTTTAAATCAAATCTCACAAGCTGTTATCTACTGTACCTAAAATACCTGTGGTCTACTAAGTGTTGGCTGTATGTCACTCCCTTCACACAACATTACCATTATCCCACAGTAATCATTTTCTCGGTGTCTGAGACTCAGTAATGCAGTTTGTCCAAGATTAAACAGCACACAAAGACTAGAGACAATCTAATCCAGTTCAGCCTGCTTCCCAAACCCTTGTTCTTTTTGAAACATCACACTTTTCTCCTTCCTGATATTCCTTGTGATTTTAATAACCTGCTGTTACAGAAGCATTTCCTGTGGACATGAGCAGTGCCACTCCAAATGTTGTCTTGAGTGATATTACCGACTGAATTGCCATTCCTCTTAGAAACAGAAGCATCTCTGAGAGACTAAATAACTTAAAATATCACCATTCTTATGGGAAGAGAAAAGAACTAAAGCCATTTAATACCAACAGGCTTTCAATATGGATAATGTTGGTGCAGAAACTTTAGGCCTGTCAGTTTGACACCCATCCCCGGCAGGATTCCAGAACAGATTATTAAGGAGAGCCTTTACTTGATTTGAGATTAGCATAACCCAGTTGTGCCTGGCCACCAAAACAGAGAAAGTAATATTTGGTGGCCTTAATTCAAGAATGGCGTAGGGCAGTGATGGCTCTTCCTACTTAGAGACACACACAGAAGAGCCAGAATTTTCTAACCAACTAGATGTGCTGGATTTGAATCAGTTGTCCTATGACGCCTAGTTTAAGAAAATGGTGACATTTAGCCTAGAAAAACAAGACCTTAGGGAATATGAGGGAGCTCTGGTGGCATAGTGCCTAAGGCATTTTACTACTAACCCACCAAGCACTCCTCGGAGGGGTCACTATGAGTCAGGACTGACTCTGACTCAGTGAAGTTTTTTTTTTTTTTAGGGAATATGAAGGCTGAATTTCAATATTAGAAGGACCATATGAAAGAGGGATTAAGTTTACTCTGTGAGGCTACAGAAGCCAGAAGTAGAGAGAATGGGTGCCATTTATATAGGAAGCAGAATTCATCTCAATATGAAACCAGGGATTAGCATTTTATGCAAGCAAGGGTCTAGTTTGGGAGTTAGAAAAAAGATCAAATCTTGTTTCTATCACTTTCTTGTTGAATGCTGTTGCTGTAGGTCACACAATCTCCTTGAGCCTTATCTGCTAAATAGTAATTTCCATCTCCCAAGGTAGTTGTGAGAATTAACACCAATCAAGAGCTTACCAGAATTCTTAGCACTGTGGTACGCATTCAGTAATAGTAGTGAATATTATTAAAACTGATTTTCTTATCATTAGCAAAAACACCAAACTTATTGCCATTGAGTTGATTCCAACTCATAGTGACCCCCTTGGGTTTCCGAGGCTGTAAATCTTTAGGGAAGTAGATCACCTCATCTTCCTTCTGCTGAGCAGATAGTGGGTTTAAACCGCTGACCTTCTGGTTAGCAGCCAAATGCCTTATCCGCTACATGCCCAAAGCCCACTTTCATCATTAGAGTTATTCAAAACAGAATAGGATGATTCAAAAGGGAAGGAGTTCTGCATTGTCGTGGAGAACCAACCCAAATATCTCAGGAAGAATTGCCTTCTTCTGTGTCCCCACAGCCCTTTTAGCAAAAACTCTATTATAGTTCTGGGCTGAGTTTCCTACATGGCAACTTTCCAGAGGCCTGCACAGTGCCTAGCTCACCATAACTGTTCCATAAACGCAGACCTCTGCATTCTAAGATAGAGGGTACTAGACTTTTGCAAACTTTCCCCTTTCCTCTGCTTAAGAGAACAGTTTAATGTTTGAAATAAGACCAAAAAAATCGTCACCTTTAGAGGTTGTGTCTGTATAGTTCCTTCAACTCAACAACTCACTGCCATCAAGTCGGGTCTGACTGATAGCGACCCCTCCTTGGGTTTCTGAGGTAGCACTATGGAAGTAGATTGCCCGATCTTCCTTCCTAGGAGGGGCTAGTGGGTTTGAACCGCCAGCCTTCTGGATAGCAGTCAAGTGCCTTAGGTACTACACCTCCAGAGCTCCTGTATAGTTCCTTACTGGATAGGAAACACAGAGTAAGGGAGAGAATTACACACACACATCTGGAGCGAAGAGATGAAGGAAAGCTTCATCACTTGTTTTCTGTCAAGTAGGAGGAGGACGTGTCATTCATTTATTCAGCAAATACTGATTGGCTACTCTATGCCAGGGACTGTCTGTATTGGGCGCTGGGGACGTAGTGATGAGTAACACAAGGCAGGTTTTTGTTCTCACTGGAGCTTGGAGTCCAGAAGGGAAGAAAGATACTAACCAATGACATAAAGTGGGGATGAATGTTATGATGGGAGATGGAATTTCCATTTGAACGGATTGGAAACAGCAATCTAGTTGATACCAGAATTAGAACACATCTCAAAAAATAAGCATGGTTTGCTCAACTCTTTCCCTTTGGAGTGGTTGGGTGAGGGGTGCTCAATGGCATAGCTAATGAAAAGGGAAAGTCCAGGATGCCATGCTGACACCTACCCAGGAGACCTGACCTAGTCTAGGGGACCAAGGAAGGCCTCCAAGAGGAAGTTCTCAAGGCTAAGGAGATCGCTGGAGATTTGGAGGTGATTTGATAAAATTCTGGTGAAGAATCTATTGTCAAATGATTTAAGGATTTAATTACAGAATCGTCCAGAAGTGGTTGATTTTTCGGACGAAATATTGAGGGACTCGCTTGTAAAACCACATGTTCCAATTTTCTAGTTTACAGCATTTTCAACCACCGAAGATCTGCAATTTAAAACCTAAAATTCCCTAGAGCCCGCGCAAGCTGTGCGTGGCGCCGTAAAACGCGCGGAGCACTTCGGGCCTTGTAGGCTTGGACGGACTCAGCCCCATGGTGCTGTGCGGCGGGCCCTTGCGCCTGCGCAGTGCGGGCGGCGGGCAGCGCAGAGTGCGAGCCTCTTTTGTTCGACAGAGGGGAGGGCTGTTTGCCTGGGCCTGCGGTACGCCGCTTCAGTAAGGTGCTCGATCGCGGCCACTCGGCTTGTTGCTTTTGTGGGCGCCACCCCTCCATCGGCCGGCTTGACGCGACGCGCCTGTAGCGCGGCACCGATTCCCCTCGGGCTCTTGGGCGCTGCTTTGAGGTGAAGAGCCCGCTAGAGGCGGGGATCGGGGGGCGGGGAGCGCGCGACGGCGGGAGCCCAGGGTGAGGGGCAGAGCACTGGCAGCGACAGTTGGGGGCGGGGAGAGCGAAGCTCGGGCGGTGCGGAGGGTCGGGCGCCAGCCTCTTGAAGGATGGAGAGGGCGGGGCGGCGTATACTGAGGAAAAGATTGAAGCTCTTCGGGGTGGGCCGAGTACTTTGGGGTCGCTCTTCGAGGGCTGGGTAGACGAGACAATGCTCCTTGGGTTGGGAGTCTGTGGGATTGGGCTAAGGAGGAAACACTTTAGTAAATTGGGAAGGGGACAGGCTGGGCACCCTCCCTGCTTGCGTACACGTGGGGAGAGGCTGATGACTGCGAGACCCTAGATTTAGAGCTGTAGCCTGAGGAAATTGGGTCCAGCGGGGGTTGCCAGAGGCATTTCGCTTACGGGGTGGAAGTAACTTTGAGTCCATTAGAAGGGGGTTCTGGTTGTGCTGGGGGAGATGAGCTGGTGTAGGTGTAACGGAGTGGGAAGTAATGTTGAATAACAGTGTGTGTGTTGGGAGGGGAGATCTTGGAGGTGTAGGAATGTTCTCTCCCTGTCCTGGTTCTAGAAGGGGAGGAGTTGTTAGGATAAACGGAGGGGAGGCCGCGAGATGCTGCCTGTGGGGTGGAAAGGGAAAGCTGATCACTCTTGATACCAGATGGGTCCTTACAGTGAGACTGTAAGAATAACGGATGGAACACATTTTTTTTTCACTTTTCCAAGTTTTCTCCTATTTTCACTCTGATTCCTTTAGGAGATCAAAACAAAACAGTTAAAGTGCAGCTCTAGCTGTGATTCACAGTTAGCTCCGTAAATTTTGATGTGGCTTGTTGTTGATCTCACAACGGGTGGTGAAATTGTAGAAATATGTAGGTGAGTTAATAGTTAAGCAATGGAGTGAAGTAATGGGGGAGATTGTGAGGTGGTGTGGGAAATTTGGGGACAAAGAAGAGCATATGAGATACTGATTTTTCCCTTGAGCCCTCATGTTTTCTTAGGCAGCCTTGTTGGAACAAAATGTGAATACAAAGTGGGCGATATTTTACCCCTTTTTTCAAAAGCACTGGGGAAAAAAAGCTAAGTACTAAGGTTTAGGTGAGTAGTTTTCTGGGGTTTGTGTCATATTCAGACTTGTATTGGTTTAATTTAACTGAGGTGGAGTTTGCTTATAAAAAATCATTTCTTTTAGAACCACCATTTAGAGGTCAGATAGTTTTCTTAATTGTGTGAAGAATCCGGTCAGCCGTTTGGGATAGTTCTGAAAGGTCCAAGGTTTTGGAGTAGATACATGATACAGGTATTTATATGGAGAGTAGTGCGGTTGAAAGGCACCTGTGTTGGAACTGGTCACACCTTAATGGAACTTGAGCACTGGAGGATTCCAGGTCACTTCCACTTTTCCTTATGGTGACATTTTTCTTCATTGGTTGCTGTAGCCTAAATTGTTTGTTCATTAAAAATGCAAGTACTGTGTATCTTGGTGCTTCCAGCTTCTTGGTTAAAGGAAACAAGGAAAGGTACCGTAGCCTTCTACTTATTTATTTATTTTAAATACAGGATACCTATGATTTTCTAACTGTACAACTAGGGAAAGGAAGCAATCATTATATCTTCTCATGCCTATCTTAGGGACTAGGAAAGTTTCTTTTTTTTCTTTAAAAAAAAACCCAACATGATGCATTTTTGTTATTTTGCAGTAGTTTATCCAGCAAAATTTCCATTCTCATATAGACTCGATGGCACATAACAACAACAACATCTGTAGTGGTATAGGAGATTTTGCATTGCACTTAATATATTTTCACTTCATAGATTATTTTTCTGAAGAATTGCGGAATAAAATGCTAATGGCTACTTAGCCCCATAAAACGGAAATGGACCTCTTGTTCATCCAGTTTCTGGTGCATAGTAGGTCATTCAGATTGTTGATGATTGAATGAATGAAGATTGAGATCCTTTCTGAAAATTCCAGATGTTAATCAATAGAATTAATTAATGTGCATTCATGTGATCTTTTTGAATCTCTTAGATCTATGACATTTGGCAGAGTAAAAGTGTTGCCACTGGCATGCTTGCCTTAGCCTCATTTTTTAACGTATGTACCCTTGTATTAAATACAGAAAATGTATGCATACTGTGTAATTAACCATTTAAGATATCTTAGGGAAAGACTAAACAAATGGTTAAGTGCACAACTCTTAGATGAAAGATTGGCTGTTAGAAACCCCCTTCCCCCAGGCAGCAGGGAAGAAAGGCATAGCAATCGGCTTCTGAAAGGTCAAAGCCTTGAAAACTTTATGGAGTACTGTGCTACACCAAATGGACTCAGTAGCCACTAACAACAAGGGAAGAACTGTGGGAGACCCCAGGTTCTGGGTTTCCACAGCAAGCTGAATAGATTGAATGTTTCTGTTTTAAAAAGTATTTTGAAACAATCTCTGGTGCCCTTTGAAGAGAGCTGAATAATAATAATTTCCCAATAGCACTGCCCACTGAAAAATTGAACAGCTTTCCCAAGGTTAATTGGAAAATTTGTTCAAATATCGACAGAATTCAGATATTGACAGGTTTTTAATTGATTAATTTGTGTTAAATCTTTTATGCCTTTAACGTTTATGATTTGCTGACCAGTACCGGGCAACTTAATTTGTCTGTGAAATTGTGCCTTTCTCTTTAATAATAGCTAACACATTGAAGGCCTAACAGAACTGTGGTATTTGGGAGGTTGCTGTGTCAGTAATTTGATTTTATTTCGTTTCTGTGAATCCATTGGTCTCTGCCTTAAATCTCAATTTAGTCATAATTCTAGTCTAGCTTTCTAGTCATTTTATAGGTTCACTATGAGTCTTAGAGGACGCAACAGCACCTAAAAACAACAACAACAAGCAAAACCCATGATAAGTTTGCTTCAGGCTTCACTGTGTCCTAACATTTGCCAAATTCCTGTGACCTCACAAACCACAGTAGTATATGTAGTTTCACCCACTTTAGCAGATTCAAAAGAGAGTTCAGCTAAGTTTCTGAACACACCTTAGAAATTCAAATTTTATTCACACACCTCTGGTCTTCAAGGGCAAGGGTGTCTTAAAGAATGAAACTCTTTCTCATTTTGTATGTGGCACAAGTTCTTGTTTTCTGCTCAGTCAAGTTTTCCATCTGGAAAGCATTTGCTTCACAGACAGCCACAGCTAACAAACAGACTAAATGGCAATTTAGAAACATGAATCTGGGGGACTCCAAACTGAATGTACTACACATGCCTTCATTCACCTTTTGATGATTGATAAGCTTTCAGCAAAGGTATTTTATCCTTCCTGTTTGGGTCTTACCCATCAGATTCATTTTGTTGGTTATTTCCTAAAAAGCTGACAGCTTTGGGCTTCTTTTCCCTGATTATCTGAATCAGAGACATCTATTTTTATTTTCATAGGGGCCCAAACCTAACCTTTGAGTGTCCAAGTAAAAGGAAAAACAAAGTACTTTAGAAACCCCAATGAAAAGATAATGTTTATCCAGGTTGGTTGTACATCATGGAGGAAATAGCATTTAAGCTGGTTGTTGAAGGAGGAGTAGGATTTTAAATGCTGCTCCTGGACAGGAGCACACTTCCTAATAGATGAACAAAGCCGTGCATGGAGGAAACAGAATGTGTTCAGGTTATCACCAGTAGTCACAGTTATCTATTTTCACTGGAGTATAAGTTATTGTGAGGGAAGTAGGATGGTACTTACTTGGAATGATAGGTTGGAACCAAAAGGAGTTACATGTTACCTTGAAGAGTTTGGCCTTTGTTTTAAAGGGGTTGGGGCCTTGCAGACATTTAGCATTTATCTACCACTTTGCTATTCAGCCATCTCCAGCCCACACTGGTTTAAACTTCATTGCTTTTGTTCACAGCAGTTACTGAGGCCAAATTGCCTTTTTCCTATACCCTTTCAAATAGGAGTGGATGGTGGCTTCAATCCCAATTTTTCAAAATCTTCCCTTGCCAGTTCTTCCTTGCCCTGGAGTGCTTTGTGGCTACTTCCTGTATTTTTGCTAATTATTACATTCTCTTGTCATTTCTCCTATTGTTGATTTGAACTTGCATTGATTACCTTTTTATTTGTTTTTGCCCTTCAGCCCTTGGCTCTGTGCCTTACTGTTGGGGGATGTTGGGAAATTTTCTTTGCTTTAAGCCTTAATTTCCTCATCTATGAAGTGGGCTTTAAGTGATAGGGTTGTTAGGAGAATTGAATTAAATGCTTTTATATGCATTATTTAAGTTTCAGTAAAAGCTAGTTATTATTACGTTATTACTTCTTATCCTCAAGGACTTCTCAAAGCCTATACTTCTGTGTCTACAGATCCTCTAGGGTGACTAAAGTTCCCCGTTTGCTGGATCTCTGAGAACCAGGATGTGGGAGTTTCAGTGCTAATCTAGGATGAGTTGGTCACTCTGTATTCCACGTAGGCTCTTTGTAAATGCTTATTGATTTGATTCTTTTTTCATTGTTGCTATTGAGTCTGCTCCGACTCATGGCAGCCTCATGTACAACACAGAATGAAATGTTGCCTGGCTGTGTGCCATCTTTACGGTAGATGGTAAGTTCAAGTCCATTGTTGTATTTTGAGTACCTTCCAACCTAGGAAGGAGCTCTTGTGGCACAGTGGTTAAAGCATTTGGCTATGAACCAAAAGGTCAGTGATTTGAACCCACCAGCTGCTCCACAGGAAAAAGATGAGGTAGTCTGATTCCACAGAGATTTACAGCTTTGCAAACCTTATGGGGCAGTTCTACTCTGTCCTGTAGGGTTGCTGTGAGTTAGAATCAACTCGATGGCAGTGGGTCCAACCTGTGGGCCCATCTTGCAACACTACCTTGGACAATATTCTGTTGTGATCCATGGCGTTTTCATTGGCTGATTTTCAGAAATAGATCACCAGAACTTTCATCCTAGTCTGTCTTTGTCTGGAAGCTCCACTGAAACCTGTCCACCATGGTTGACCCTGTTGATGGTATTTAAAATACTAGTGGCATAGCTTCCAGCATCATGCAAATGAAAGCCATCACAGTACAACAAACTATAATAGAGTATTAAAAGTTAGTAGGGCTACAGTTAATAAATTTTCATACCTGCCTTAGTTATCTATTGCTGCTAAACATAAATCCACAAGTGGATGGCTTTAATAACAAATTTATTTTCTCACAGTTTGGGAAGCTGAAAGTCTGAATTTAGGTACCAGCTTTAGGAGAAGTTTCTTATCTCCTTTCAACACCTGTGGGCCTAGTGTTCCTAGGATATCTTCATGTGTCTTGGCATCAGTCTTTCCCTGGGTCCTGGAGGTTCTCAGCACAGTGACCCTGGGTCCAGAGGATGGGCTCTGCTCCCAGTTCTTTCTTGGTGGTACTGAGATCCTTCTGATAGTTTTTCTCTCCTTTATCTCTTGTAAGATAAAGGGTATGACTCAAGCAAGATTGTGACTTAAGTAAGGGTATGAATTGAGTCACACCCTCTTGTATGGCTGTGACTCAGACACAACCCACACTGATCCTGTTTCATCAACATATACCAAAAAAAAAAGCAAAAAACAGTGCCGTTGATTCTGACTCATAGCGACCCCCATTGGGTTTCTAAGCTAATGAATCTTTATGGAAGTAGATTGCCCCATCTTCCTTCCACAGAGTGGCTGGTGGGTTTGAACCACCAGCCTTCTGGTTAGCAGTCAAATGCCGTAGGCACTATGTACCAGAGCTCCTTTTTCATTAACATATAGCTGTTAGGATTTATAACACATCACAAAATGGAAGACAGCCACACAATACCAGAAATCATGGCCAAGCTAAGTTGACACGTATTTTGGGGGGATACATTTCAATCCAGAATGGATGACCAGGGTCTTAGAGCTAAGCTAGGGGCAAAAGAGAGGAGAAGGAGAACAAAAAATGGAAAAGAATGAAATGGGAAGTGATATGCCCAATAATTATTATCTGGTCCTTGTCTTCTGAACTGCAACTTGCAACTCCCACAGTGTAGCTTTATCTACCTCGCCACGTTTCATTTCCTCAGATAAAGCAAGCTTTTTCTTTCTAGGACTTTTGAGCCAACTGTTCCATAAGCTTACAATACTTTTCTAATTTTTGCCAAGCTGTCTCCATGTCATTCAGATCTCTGTTTAAATGTTAAAATATCCTTAAAGTTTTTTTTTTTTAAAGCATTTATCACTAATATTTTCTTGTTTACTATCTGTGCCCTAATCTTCATGTGCATACATCCCCAGTCATGTCTATACACTAGAATATAAACTGTAAAAGATCATTTTGTGTATTTGCCCCATTTCTCCTGTACCCCACACATAATAGGCATCCAGTAAATAATTGTTAAGTGAGTGAATAATCTAGAAGTATGATCATAGGAAGAGTTAACCTACTCTGAGGCTTTTCAGGGAAGGCATTTTAAGGAAGTGACATTTAAGCTAAGGGAATTGGCTAAGTGAGGATTGGGACAAAGGCCAAGGTAATTGTGATTAATAGGTTAATTTAATCTAATTTATAACAGGGGTCTTCAGCTCAAATGCCCACAGATGATATGAAGAGAGGTACATTTTGGAATCTCTGGGTAATGTTTAAGAATGAATTGGATTAATAACAATAATAAACAAAATTTTTAAAAAATGAATTGGGTTAGTAATACGGGCAAAAGATCACGGTGGTGTAAAATAGGGTAGCAGCAGTGGGACTAGGAAAAAAAACTTGAATTGAAAGATACTTGAGAAAATCAACAGGATTTAGTGAGACTAGATATGGAGGATGAATAATTACTACCACATTTTTGACTTAACTCAGTGAAAAGATTATGAGTTCTTAGACTCTTGTTCATGTGAGTGGGTGACTGGATGAAAAAAAAGTGTATACAAGTATGCATTGCTTAATGGCCACGATATGGTCTGTGAAATAGCATGTTATATGATTTAGACATTTTTCAAACACCATATAAAAACCTTATGGGAGCCCACTTTGAATCATTCTCATTGCTGCTGCTGCTAGACCTGCTGGTGGAGGCCAGGACAGGGGCTGAGTGGACAATGGGGATGGAGAAGAATGGGCCTAGCCCTGCCTGCTGTGCTACTCACTTGAGCAGCAGAAGCAGTCTGAGCCCTCACCACTGCCTGCCTGCCCGGTAGACACACCCTGAGAACCCAGAGAGCCATGTCCTCTGTTCCTCCCCTGCCTGTATGCCACTCGTGTTCCAGTGCTGCAAGAGTCTGGGTTTGGGGTCTTTAAAACGAATAGGGGAAAATAATAAATAAAAAGAGAGCTGCTTTCCTTTTTTCAAAGAAAAAAAAAATCAGTATGTGACCACAGACATATATACAGTTGGACGCATATACAGTTGGACGTTGTACAAACAAATGTTGCCCAAACAGACGTTGTTGTTGTGTGCCGTCAAGTTGGACCCGACTCATAGCAACCCCTCCTTGGGTTTCTGAGGCAGTATCACTACGGAAGTAGATTGCCCCATCTTTCTTCTGAGGAGTGGCTGGTGGGTTTGAACCTCCAGCCTTCTGGTTAGCAGTCAAGTACCTTAGGCACTACGCTACCAGAGCTCCTACCACCTATAGATAGAGATCATCAAAAATGATACTTGGTATTTATATAGATCTTCAGAAATCTTAAAATTCTTTTGCCAGGTAAATTTAAAAAAAAAACACTTTCCATTGTTTGTGTCCATAATTTGCTTTCTTTTTCTCACTTTTCTTATATTGGAAGGTAAATTATTTTTGCCATTTACTATGAGAGCTTGTTTTCCTCCCTGGATCAGATAAAAAGAAGAGCATAAGAGAAGGGAAAAATACCTGTGCATTGAGGCTTGGAATCATGACAGTTTTGTTTTCCCGATTGTCCTGGTATTGGGTTTCGCAGGCCTTTCATATGGTAGCAGACCACAAAGAACTGTAGTTGTGCTTATGGTGCCCATCCTAGCTTTCCTCTGGTGAAAGGAACGCTAAGGATCCTTCAGGCAGTGCTCTTCTGGTCTTGTACCTGGTGCAAAGAAGGTCTAGATTGATTGAATGGTGTTGAATGTGGTAGAGTTTTTGTTTTCAAGCATGTCAGTTGTTACTTTTTTTATTGCCCCACCATTCTAAATTTTTTTTTTTTTTTAATCTGACAGAATTAATTTACAGAGTTTATTGGTTTCAGAAAAAGTTCTTCATGAATCGGCAGCAACCTCAGTGAGACATACCCATGCCAAACAGAAAAGCTGAGCCCTTTTCTGAGAGATAAAGGCAGAGAGATTTAAAAAAAAAAAAAAAAA
>NW_006921672.1:6280809-6284296 GCF_000298275.1 Orycteropus afer afer
GGTACAGAACACTCAAACATTTAAACTTAAAATGGGTGGGTGTTTTTTTTTTTTTCCTCCCTGCAGAGCATCTCATAACATGGATGAACTTACAGGCCATTATGCTGAGTGAAATTAGTCAATCACAAAAGGACAAATAGTGTATGAGACCACTATTGTAAAAAGTGAAGAAAAAGGTTTCACACACAAAGAATTCTTTGATGGTCACCAGAGGTGGGTGAGGAAGGGAAAGTAAACCATTAACTATAGAGTGGTTCTCTGCTCTAAGGAAATAGACCATGAAAGTGGCAAAAAAAAAAACATGGTTGTGGCCACGTGCTGTGGTTGGTGCATGCACAGACCCCAGAGTCAAGCTGCCTGGATGTAAATCCCACCACTGCCACAGGAGAATTCTGTGATCATAATCAGTCTGTACCTTGATTTTCTTATCTGTAAAATGGGCATTTGATGAGCTAATGTAAAGTGCTTTATAAAAACTGTGTTGTCGTCCCCCCCCCATGTTTGCGCTAAAGCTGAGAAAACGGGCACAATAAAACATACGCAGCAGAAATATTTGTGTCTACCAGTGAGTGAGAAGGGGTCCAGGTGAAATTGCCCAAACTTCTTCAGCTGTTTTAAAGACTCTTTTAACTCTAGCAAATTTGGAGAATAAAATACAAATTCAGCAATTTTAGGGAGGAATTAAATGTTTACCTGTCTTGGCTAACTGTGAGAATTGATTTATGTCTGCAGTGATGTGTTTAGTTTTACCTGAGGAATATAATTTCTGCCAATCTGTCCTCTATAAAAAACCAAACCAAACTCCCTGCCATCGAGTTGATTCTGACTCATAGCGACGTCCTTTGGGTTTCTGAGGGGGTAAATCTTTACGGAAGTAGATTGCTTAGTTTTCCTTCCGAGGAGTGGCTAGTGGGTTTGAACCGCGAACTTTCTGGTTAGCAGTCAAATGCCTTAGGTGTTACATCACCAGGGCTCCCTGTCCTTTATAGCAGTGTTTTGTATCCAATGATGTGCATCAGAATTGCCCACAGAGCTTAGCAAGACACAGATACCGTAGTCAAAGCAACATTATTTGTGATAATAAAAATTTGGAAACCACCCAAATTTTTATCAGTAGGTGAATGGTTAAATAAAGTTTGGCATTGTGTTCACAGTGTGGACTATGGAACTGTTAAGTATGCAAATCTTTATAGAACAATGTGAAAGATACATTGCAGTATATGAAAAGGCAAGATGTAGAACTGTAAAATCTATATATGTGTATCTAGTTTAGTTTGTATTATTGTTGTTAGGTGCCATCCAGTTGATTTTGACTCATAGTGACCCTATGTAACAGTAGAACTACCCCAAGGATTTTCTAGGTTGTAATCTTTACAGGAGCAGATTGCCAGGTCTTTTTCTTCATGGAGTGGCTGGTGGGTTTGAACCATAGACCTTTCTGTTAACAACTGAGTGCTTAACTGTTGTGCCACCTGGGTTGCTTAGTTTATATATAGAACAGAAACATGCTTTGACAGAGATTTTAGGCCAGGGGTCTTTGATTTCCTACATTATGTCCTTTTGTAATTGAATGTGATGTATACACGTTACATTACAGTTAGAAAAACAATGAAGATAATATACTTTATCCTCACCGACTTTCAGTATTCGACATTACACAGTTATGACAATAGTAAAACAATCTATCAGACTGTTTTGCCTATCAGTGATACATGTCTGGCAGTAATGAACAGGCTGGCTGTGGTGGTTAAGTTTATGTGTGAACTTGGCTAGTCCATGATTGTCAGTGATTTGACAATTATGTAATGATATAATCTGCTAGTTACGTAATGATGTAGTCATCCTTCATTTTTGCATAACACTTATTTTCACATAATGGCCTGGTCTTTGGAACCTAACCATGTTGCTAAGTGAGGAGTTGGGTCTATTTTTTATGTATATACCACTTTCTGATTAATTGGATCTAGGGTAGGGTCTGGGTATCTGTATTCTAAACTCCACAGTGATTCTGATTCTCAAATCCAGGTCTGCTTTCCTGTGAATTCTTTCTTAGTAAAGACTAACATCTCACCAGACCAACATTCTAAATGCTTCACCTTAGTATTTCGCCATAAGCCCCTCTGGTTTGGTTTCACAAGTCTGTAGATGTTACCTTGGGCCACATCTGGAATTTGATCTTTCAAGCCGGCGAGAAATGAGTATCATGGGATTCATGTAGGTGATGACAGCTGGGAGCTAGCTGTGCCCATACTGGTTTCTCATATCTTTCTCATGCCTTTCACAGTACAAACTATTCAAAAACAAAACAAAATGTCTAACCTTGTACTTTACTGTCTTCCACCTTCAACCAGCATTGTCCTCTTGTGGTGCAGTGGTTGAAACATTCAGCTGCTAACTGAAAGTTCGGCAGTTCAAACACACCAGCCACTCCGCAGGAAGAAGATGAAGCAGTGTGAGTCCATAAAGATTTATAGCCTTGGAAACCCTATGGGCAGTTCTGCTTTGTCTTACGGGGTTGCCGTGAGTCAGAATTGACTAAGCAGTGAATTTTGGTTTAAGTGCAGGGGTGAAGGGAAGATGAGGAAATTGCAAGTGATTTTTTTTTTTTTTTTTTTGCCCTCTCTTGAGGGCTATGAGCTCATGATTCTTAGTTCAGATTTACACGATTCCTGGATTCATTGGAACACTTAACTAATTGTGATTTCTTAAAATTGGCATTTCCTCAGTAGTTCTCTCTTCAGCCTGATTGTTAGATGTTTAACTTCAAAAATTCTGCATCATCTAGCACTTGTCAGTGTTAAAGACTTACAAGTACTACTGGGGCATTAGAAACCAAAGTTTTGGTACTGCCTGCTATGTAATTGACAATGGATACCTTTACATTCTATGGGAGCTCTGGTAGCATAGTGGCTAAGGCACTTGATTGCTAACCAGAAGGCTGGCGGTTCAAACCCACCAGCCACTCCCCGGAAGGAAGGTTGGGCAATCCTACTTTCGTAGTGATACTGCCTCGGAAACCCAAGAAGGGGTCGCTATGAGTCAGGGCTGACTCGTCAGCACATAACAACAACAACAACAACCTTTACATTCTAGTAACCAATTTAAAATCCTTGGTTCTTTAACATAGCCATAGTTTCCAAGGTCTTTTCCAAAAGAAAGTCATTGTCAGTCACCGTATTTACTGTCAACAAATTGTAGGGAAGATCTATCTCAAGAGACTTCTCTGCTGTTTTATTGTTTTAGACTGGAGGGCGGTCTCCCCAGAAGTGTGCAGCTAGCTTCTAGTGCTGTGTGTACATCAGAACTGTTAACCTGGCCTTACTAGGTGCAGTGTAGTAAATTACTTAGTATGGCTTTTCTACCCATAAGTCATTGTAAACTCAGTGGTGGAATGAGCAACTGAGGAGCTGATTGTAAATGTTATCCAAGTGGAGTATTTCTGTTGGGCGTGGCACAATATAATGTTCTGGGAGGTGCCCACTCTCTC